>NC_072773.1:34188460-34488460 GCF_022539595.1 Amphiprion ocellaris | reverse complement strand
ACGCAACTGTGCTTCATTTCTGCGAGCAGGAGTGAGTGAGGGCGCGAACACCCTTTTGTTGTGTCCACACCTACTAAGAATTTTTTCCTCTCCATCTTGACATCTGTGTTTTTATCATTAAATACTCCCAGGAGCACAAAAAAACCTTGCTATGAACTATAACATAAACATTATTTATGCTGCTAATTATTACATCCTCAGTGCATTGAATATGTGTCGGCACATGTGGCTGATTTATTGCAGCGCCGAGCTCAACCTTTATCCACAACTACCATCATTAAAACCTCAGAGCGATCCCACACGAGACCACTTGGATTGGATTGGAGTGGTGATGTCAGTTTCGGTTTCAAGGGAGGATGTCTTGACTTTGTGTAGGGCAAATTGATGTCAGGAATGGAAGGGGGAGAAGAGGGAGGCGGAGGGGTCTCCTGATGCATTCTAAAGTGGCAGTGAGTGGACTGGCATCTATTATTTATCTCCCCTACCCACCATTAAGCCTGTAATGAGCTGGTTTAATTCACTGGGCAAACAGGCTTACAGCAGTCATGTATCAATAAATGTTAATTATCCTGGCTCCTGGTCACGTCTCACTGTGCCCCAACACTCCAGTCTTGGCCTGATTGCTCCAGCATGGAATCCAATATGTTAGATGTCAATGCTGCGTCAACTGAGGAATGCGGTGTGTGTTGTTTGGACAGTTAGAGCCGCCCTCCCTCGTCCTGGGATTCAGCATAATGGAGCACGCCCTCTATGGCTTGAGCAAACGCTGGCTTGTGCGGACTCTCTGTCACCAATGCTATCGATCAGGCATTGGATCAGCATCAAATCATTGTTTAATCACGCTGAATTCTGACTTTAGATATTTTGCACCCAATGAAATCATTGGACGAATGATAGAAAATTAATTTCAGAAATCAGTCAAACTGAGCGATCAAACTTAAGCTTTTTATCAACATACCAACAGATCCTTTTCATCTCCAGCATGCTGATTTAGATATAATGGAGTGTGGATTATTATAAACCATGTCTTCTGACAAAAAAACTCACATTCTCCCACTGTGCAAATGAATGTTTAAAACGGACTGACTAAACCGAGCGGCTTCATGCAGTGGAGTCCCTATGGTACACTTCTGGATGTAATTCCCAGGTTTATGAGTGTAATGAACTCCGCTGCAGATTGGAGACTCCGCTAAGTGAGAGAAGCAAACAGATGTATGGGTCACACCAGGTCACATCTGTGTCTGCTCTCTGAAAGTGGTACTACTCAGCACACAGACAAGTACGTTCAAACGGTGATGCCATCACTTAGCTCAGAAGAATGTGAATGAACTCCATAGTCAGAGCTACAGATCTTTGAAATCAAATGAATGAAATGTTCTCTCATTTGTTCTTTTTGATAGTTAGCAGACTCCTATATATGTACAGGCAGATTAAAGGAAGAAACTATTAGGGTCAATATGCAATTACGGGACTTTTTATTACATCGTTGACAGGTATCATAGTTGACATTTTTGCTGTTTTCAGGCCTACAATCAACATGGCTCCCTATAACCAAACACCACATGGCATTTTTACACAAAGATTCTTCTAAAATATTATATATACAATTGAGTAAAATTGAAATTGAAAATTATTTCTAAAGATATTGTAGTAAACCTGTTGACTACTTTATATTAAATAACTCAGAAAGCCTTGGAGTCTGGCCAGTCTTTTCTTCAGGAGGAAATGACATCATGTGGAGCAGGTCATGTGATCTGGAATTAACACACTTCCTGGAGAGGTGTTTTTGTAATGAGTAACTTAGTGGAAAGTGATTTCTGGGACACAGATACAATTTGTTATTTTACATATAAAATTTGATATATTGCCACAAAAGAAATATCTGTCATGATTATCTCAACTTAATAAAAAGAACACAATCAAAACTGTTTTTGAATAAGCTAATTTTATTATTGTTTAGCTAATTATAGATGGTTGTTATTAAATTGGGACGGATATTTAGTTGACATTTTAGTGATATCCAGTCATTTTTTACTAATAAGTGATTGTTTCCATCATAAATAATTAAGGAATTTGTGAAGACATGATTCATAATGAACATAAAAAGCTTTTTTTTTTACTTTTAATAAAAGTGAATGCAAGATATATCCCATGGACTTCAAAAGTCCCTCAATTATATATTGACCCATTAGCTGCCATCTCCAGAAACTAAAAAGAAAGTTCTGCAAATTCTGCTGATGTTTCCAGTGGGGAGTTTTCTCTTAGTTCCCAGATTGTTCTTCTTAAAAGTGAGATAACTGAAAATATTTGGTGATGATGTTGTCAGACTGTTGTGCCCTAAAATTCTGAAAGTAGAATTTTGCACCGAGGACGTTCTAACTGTTATCGTGGACTATTATAGATTCTATAATGTGTTCCCTCAACAACATCCCCAAAATATCCTCTGAACACTGCAGCCAGAATGTTCCACCTTCTCATCTGAGTCAGAGTGATTTGAGGTCTCAATAATATCTTAATTGATTTTTGAATGTTTGAGAACATCCATCGTTTTGCAAACATCTTGTAGAAGAACATTCCAACAGAAAGGCAGAATGTTCTACCTTTAGTATCATCCTAAAAAATGCTCAGAAGATAGCAGAATTCCAGAATGCTCCACTTTTGTTAATATAATGCAGCACAGGATCATGCTATAAAAATGGTCTGTCATCTGAGGTCTCAATAACATCTTAAATGCTGTAATAATGTTGTATTGAGGACATCCTTCCTTTGTTTTCTTTGTGGAAATGTTTTATGGAAGAATGTCCTATAAAATTTACAACAAAAAAGCAAAATGTTCTTTAACATAACACAGTATCACAGAAATATTATTAAATGTTCTGTATAAAAAAAAAAAACATTCTGTTCTCTGAGGCCTCGATGACATCTAAAAAACATTTTTTGAATGTCGGTTTGAGAACATTCCTCCTTTGTTATCATGGGACATTATTTGTGTTTCTAACAAGATCCTCTGAATGTTGATGACAAAGCATTATATTAGCTTCATAGGGACATTACTGCAAACTAATTTTTCTTGTAACTTTATACTGTATACTTTGAACATTTGATCAAAACAGTTTCTTTAAAAAAAATATTAGAACTTGTAGGAGCTGTCCGCTGGGATAGGTGTTCAATTGGGATCTAATACATGACTCTCATCATTTTCACGCTCATCGAACCATTCACTGACCCTTTGTGCATTTGGATGAAGGTGATCACTCAGAACAGCATTGTATTGATTTGCAGTCAACCTTCCCTGTAATAAAACAAAATGGGCCCAAACCTTGCAAAAGAAAAAAAATGCATTCCACAGCATAACAGAGTCACTGGATCCCATCACTGTCTGTACTGTACTTCATCGTACATGCACTCGCCCAGTTGTCGAGAATTTCGTGAAGGCTGACGTATCTGTCCTTTACACAGACCGGTACCTATGGTTTCTGCATCGCTAAACTCTCAAATGAAAGGTTTATGCATTCCAATCCTACTATGATGCACAAGCATAATGGTCATTAAATGCACTCTGTCAACCACAGTTTTGACCCTCAATGATGCATTTTCCATAGATCTAAGTACAGATGTCACTGTTTTTATTTAACCACAAGCCAGTTGAGCAGCCTTTTTGACTGAAGCTCTCGTCCCCCTTTCAAGAACACACTTGGATCTTTTCCTCCTCCAATCTCAGTACAAAATGTGACTCAACTAGAGCATGACTGGATGTTACCTGCTTAATTGCACAATGTAGGACATCTCTGTAAAAGCGTCTGCATTTGCTGTGGGTCTTTCAAGTTCTTCCTTTAATTTGTCACCCATCTGTAGATATCTGCTAAATACAGGGCTACAGCTAGCAGCATGTCATGACGTTTTGAATTTTTTTCAGTTATGTATTTGTGGAGGTGAGACAAATGAGAATTAATGTGTAATCAAATTTACAGGCAGATTGTGTTACCTTTTTGTTTGTTCCACATCGCATCAGTAAAACATTTTGAATGAAAACTATACCCTTGTCTCTCATTCCCTCAGTTAAGACTCTTTAATATGTAGAGTTGTTGAGGGGATCACACAACAAACCTAAGAGCTGTTTACACATGCAACACACTGCCTGACTGTTAAAAACACCTCTGACATGCCTGACTTGGATGGAAACCTGTTTTCAAGACAGGTCTCCTACGGTTCTGACACCAACACAGACTTGGGTCTTATAATTTATTAAATTCAGACAAACACGACATAATTTATTCCTCCATTTTGCCCTGCATGGCTGGATGAATACCATGTTTTTACTGGTCACGCAGGTATTCATGCAACAGTTGTGGCACAATCTATTGGAAACAACAGAAACAGAGCAGACACACTGCACACTTCACAATGGTTCGTACTTTTTAAACTGATCAAATGACCAAGTGAACAATTTCTAATTCGCTTCCATCCATGAAAGTGCAGCACGCAGGGACAAAACAGCCATACTGCATGTGTAGAAACCAATAAATCGGCCTCCAAGCAATCTAGTGGGACTCAGCTCTTGAGTCATTTAAGATTTACAGCTCGGGCACCCACAGATCACATGCATCCGATTCATTCTGCTTCATGTCTTTCAGTTAAAAAAGAACAATGTCTTCTGTGATTTTTCTCACTTTTTTGTCGAGGACTAGCAAACAGAATGTGATATATCTGCGTCCACCTTGCCTCTGTCAAGTTGAATCAGCAAACGGTGGCTGCAGAGAACAACAAGAAGCAAAAAAAAATGAAAAAAAAACTGTTTGGGATTAAGAATACACTTCAGAAGGAATAACATTAATAAAAGGCAGGCGTATCCTTTCGGACAGTATTGCTGGCTGAGCTAGCAGCGCTGCACCTTCACTGTAATCTCCCTCACTTTCACACATGCACACACAGACACACAGTTTTCTCAAGACATGATTTGGTTCAGCTGCTCTTGCTGGTTTAGTGCAGTTTTTTTTCCAGTTCAAGTGCAGTTCAGTCCTCTGATCCCTTCAGCTCTCCCTGGGGTTCGTCCGGTGAGGGACGTCTAACATGATTAATGGGCGGCAGAGGTGGCTGATGGAAATGAAGGAGGGAGAAAAAAGCCACAATACATTTATGCAAATGAACAGATAGAAAGTGAATATAGGTAAAAAGCATTTCTCAGTACATTTGGTATTATCGGCTGTAAAAACAACAAAAACAAACAAACTGTTACAGTTGGCCTCTGTTAGCATCACACACCTCATACTGAACTGCCTGCATTTGAGTTGCATTATGGACATCAGATATTAAAGCTGGGGTAGGCAATGTTTTAAAGGGGCCAAAAAAATTCATTCATGATGAATGTTATGATTCAAGAAACTGTATTTCCACATCTCCTCTTTGCTCCCTGTTAAGACTTCAAACTTGATAAGAAAAGCACAACCACATCCATGGTGGGCATCAGATGTGTCCATGCAATGGAATAAATACAGGATGTTTACTCTGGATAGTGAATATTGACTTTCATGTTTGAAGTACTTGCTTATGCCTGTGGTGGGAAGGACTGAATACAGAAAGTAGAGATGTAAAACATGCAGGAAAAGCAGCTATTTTTTCTCTTCTTATTGCATTTTTCAAAATAATGTATGAATAAAAAAAATATATCTCTGGTTCTGCTGCGCTGATTTTGATCCGTTTTTAAAAAACAGCCCAGTGTTAGTCTGACAATTCTATAGAGACGCACTCCTCAATCGGTAGAAAACTCTTCTGAGGTATGATTAGGGCGAGGCGAACAAAACACCAGGCTGAGGGAGGGAAATGATAGTGGTTATGTCAACGTGATTTGCTGGTGTGTGATGATAGGTTGAACTCCGGCCTCCTGCAGACAAAAATCAGAAATGCTACACTCTCGTGCACCACCCCGACTCTCCACTTTTCTAGATATAGAAACTACTTCCTGTGTTAAATCTCCTTGGGAGGAAGCGTTGCGTTGGAGATTTGGAGAGAAAATGTTTTGTTTGAGTTTGTTTTACAGCATTGTTTTTACTGCCATCTAATTCCATTACTCCAGCAGTAGTAGATGATTTTTCACCCCAGAAAAAAAGATGAGGTGAAAGAACTCCACAAACATGACATTAAATGATCCTTCTGGGTCACCATGTAAAGAGAACCCATTTGTCCATACCTACAGCACAGATATGAGCTTTTAATGGAGGCTATTTCCACTGAAATACCACGTAATGGCATATTTCTCGCAGTCCTTTCCTGCAACATCCGAGGCAAACAATAACAAGCAGGTGTGTAATGGTGGAAGTGGAGTTACAGGTAATTTCAGTTTCTACCTGTGGATGTCCACAGTGACATGCCACTGTCGCATCATATATGTGTGTGTGTGTGTGTTGGGGTGCGTTCGTGCATGTGTGTGTTATATGACAGAGAGAAAAGAGGCAAGGGTAGACCAAATGTGCCCCTCTAGCCTTTGTAATTATCTGCCAATTTTCTCCCCGTCAGTTGCCTTTATCATCCCTTTCAGATCTCACCTAGGGGTCGGAGACTGTCACACCGTGGCACCTCCATCTCTCAATGTGTGCCGGATGAAATGTAGAAGTCCTCCCATTGACCTCTGTCTGCCAGCTCCCTGCTTTCCTCTCCCCTTATTTGTTTCCTCGTAACGGGAGACATTTCGAGATAAGGATAATTATCAATCAGCGATCTCAGCAGCTATTTATGCAGCCACTGAGGAGGAGGCAGTGGATGGGTGTTACTTTCTGACGCTGACTCAAGATGGCATGATAGATTGTCTCTTTTTTGGCCTGCAGATCTCCTACACTTAGAAAATGTTTGTGTAAGAGATTTTGACATTAGGAAAGTGCCAGAATAATTGGATTATACTTGCTTTTCACATTAAAATACGGGCTTTGGAATTAAATAGCTATTTAAAAATCGGAATTTCTGTTAAATATGCAGGTCTAATGTCTTTTCATCTCAGCTTTTTAAGGTTTATTCCTCATATTGCCCAGAAACTTGACATTTTCCAGGCAGACCTTTGTGTTTAACTGATGTCAGCAGCCTTCTTGACAAAAAGATAGAGACTAAAATAATGATAATCCCCCTTTCTATGTGACATTTAGACATGCAAAAAAGAAATGAAGGTAAGAATGAAGAACATGTTACTGGGATGAACACAGTTTTCTGTCCCACCATCCAAGTTAGGGAGGTAATCCCACTATAAACCATAATTGTGTGGCATCCCTCATTTTAAAATGTCACAACTTTATTGCTCACAGAACATTTTCCATCAGCCAAAGGGGACAGGGCATAATTAGCGAATATGTTCAAGCCCAGGAAAAACATGATTGAGCTAAGATGCCTCTCGAGGTTTTCAGCATCACTTGTTTTACAAGACACATGCAACACACACTGCGTATTAAACAGCAAGTGAGTGTGGAGGGGGCACACTCGGAGCTCTTCTGGGTTATTTAGCTTTTCTGTTGATTCTTTTTTTATAAACATGCCAGCATTTTACAAGCTTCGGGCGTTTTGTTTCAGATTAAATTGAGACAGTTGGTAGTGGTTTTCTTGAAAATAGACATTGACATGGCAATTATGTCAGTCTCACTGCGTGGTCAACCAAATGGACCCCGACCGGGTCCGTTAACAGATTGATTTCTGTTTTGGCTCAGTAGAAGCACCAGTTGAACACTAAGTTGTTGTTTTTAGACTCCAAAGGCTGAAATCAATGTCAGATATTATCCCAATCTTTAGTCAAACTGCATTTGTACTTCCTAATGCGGATCTACGTGTTGCTAATAACAGTAATAATAAAGCTTCTGACAATAATGTGTTTGTGTCTATGTTCACATTCACATATGTAGCTGATATACTGACAGTCTATGCATCGTGCACAGAGGCCGAACTTTCAAATAACGTGTCACATTTTTGACAATTTCATTTCACCTAACTTGCTGGATTTCCTTGATCTTCTAACTTTCTCACACATGTTGAACGCTTGAATAGCGAAGTTTAAGTGGAAGGGGTTATTAAAAGGCTCACTGCCTTTCAGGTAGAAATGCCTGTCTTGACACTGAGACTCAGCCAGCGGCACTTCTGACAGTTTGGATTACAACGGGTGGGTGTAGTCCGTGCACAGAGGTGTTATTACAGCCAGAGCTGGAGACACATCCGCCCACCGCATTTCAAGTCAGGATGACAATAGACTCTGCTCGGGCAGCAGAACTCTACTTTTTAATTCAAACACACATCATTTCATCCTTTGAGAAAAAGAAGTTTTATAACTTTTAGCTTTAGGAGTTAAATCTTTATATTTTACAAAGTTTAACAAAGTAAACAACAGCATGGAATTGCTTTTGCCATTATACTGTACAGTGCTACAAACTGAACTCCTTCATGTGGTTTCTGCCTTCAAATGCAACTTAACAAGGAAAAGTGTGTTGAAACTACTGTACCATGAACCTGAATTTCACGAGTCTAACGTGACGCTTTAACCTGTTGTACACCTCCAGCTTGAAGATGTGTCGTCTGCACATTGAGTCGCCACCATCTGTTTTTAACATCTGGAACCCAGAGTTCCCCGCAGAAAAGCTGTCGAACATTATCTCATCTATATTTAGCAGGACTAATATCAACTGGTGTTGACATTCCCTTCTCTCATTACACTGTTATCACAACCTTGCAACCTATGAATTAATTAGTTCCTGCAAGTCAATTAGCCTCCTCAGCAAATGCACCCGGTCTGTCAAAACACCCTTCAAACCTGGAAAACTCCAAAGACTTTCAAATAATTACTAATGCTCGATTTTTAAAAAAGAAAAAACAGAAATGGTTTGAAATTGTTAGTTCGGCTCACAACACGGAGCAAAGCGTTTGTTCTTTGTTAGGATTTGATTAATCTACACACAAAATAAACCCAATGCTGTTTAATGACTTTGAAATGACTTTAAATAGGCCAGAAACGGCTCCGCTCACAGGCTATATTTTGGTGCACAAAGCCCTTTAAAAATCTTCACTCGCTGCAGTATGACAGCGAGCCAAGCAGAGCATGAGAACGAATGCTTTATTACTCACAGTTGTGGTGGTGGTCTGCATGGTGATGCATATAAGATGGAGCCTCGTGTTTTGATATGCATACATGGATTTGCCGTAAGCTGCTGCTTCTAAACTCGTGGGATTCCAGTTTTGGTGTCCGACTGCATCCTTCGGCACTCATATCGAATAGAGGTGCAATCTGCTTTGTGCTGCACGTATACGGTGACTTTACAAACACTCTCTTACAGTGAGAGATGGCATCATTTATATATATATATATATATATATATATATATATATATATATATATATATATATATATATATATATATATATATATATACATATAAAAAAAAAACTATGTCAAGGGCGCTTGTTTCCTTTGTGGCTGACTTTTGTTTCTGTTTTTTATTTCCTATATGGGTGCAGACTCCAACTGGGTCATTTGTGAAAACCATGAGGTGACTTCTGCACTTGTACCCATCGGACTCAAAGGGCCTCAATGTAATTAGGGTTTTAAAAAATCCAAACAGCTTGTGTGTGAAGCCTGCGGTGATGGAGGGGCGGAAAAAAAAAGAACGGCAGAGGGGTGTGAGAAAATGTGTGAAAAATAAACCCAACCCGAGAGCAGAAACTCGAATAATAAACTCCAAAAGCAAGTAAAAGTTCCTCCCAGATCTTTTAGGGCCACCGAATGGCTGCTTTGGGTTTCAGGTCATGCTTGCAATGGATTTTTTCTGGCTGTTACAGTCGCTAAGAACATGCCTCAACTGCCAAGAGGTGGATGAGAAATGGAGCTGTTAGACCTAAAACAGCATAAAACAACTATTTATATCACCACCGGTTTCACGGCTGGATTTATGATTCTTTTAACCCGTCTCTCCAAAAGGCTGCGCTGTCTGAAGCTCACACGTTGTAAAAACACATTGCCCTCTGTCGGATTCTCAGAAGTAGAAGATGGGCTCAGATAAAAAGTATATATACTGCAACCATCCTCATCAGTCTACTATTGTGCTGTATAGTACTGAATAATCTTTTGATAGTGTGGGCTCCTTATCAGTTTTATATTCATTGAAAATTATGCTCGTCAGTACATTTTAATGTCGTAATTATTTAACTACACGGCTGCAAGATTATAAATCAATACTATGACCTTTTATTGCCTTTATTAATGGAGCTTTGCAAGTCACATTAAAGCAAATACGAATACATTTAATCCTATTTCTACAAATACAAGCAACATCTTCTCTTATTTCATTTATATTTCAGTTTGTCTTACTTTTGTCTCCTTTCATTCCATTTGAATTTAGTTTTTTCTTGAGTTTTCATGCTGTGTTCCTTCCCCTCATGTAAAGCGCTGTAAATTGCCTCTGTGTTTGAAAGATGCTCCACAAATAAACTCACCGTATCACTGAGAGTAAAGGAAAATATAGTGTGGAAAACAGCGGTGGGAGTGACAGCCAGTAAGAGGTATTGATATACCTCCCAGCATAAGCTATAATAAATTCTGACCTGCTGTCTACCTGTCAAAACAGCACTGCTTGTCTCCCCGCTGACATGGTGCTTTTTGTCGAGAACCAGTGCCGTAAAGACGTGAAATTCAATTTCAACCAAATTGTAGGGCTTTTGTTTGAGCAAATTCAGTGTTTGTGTGGTGTGGTGTACTGTTTCCCAGCAGTTAGCAGCCCGACTCCGTCAGACGTGCCCGTACGCATGTGCAGGTTATTTTTTGTGCACAACCATTTCTTGAACCTCATGCTGCTTTTAATCGAATACATTGTCATGGAAGATTCATATCCATTCTCTCCCCCTACACTACCTGGTCCAATCTAAACGGCTCCTTTGTATAAATAGCAAATCTTTATCCCGGAATATAGATCAAAACAGGGGAAATGCAAAAGCACACGGATGGGGTAAAAAATGGCAAGGGGAAAGAGATAGATTTAGTCATGAATTTGAATAAGTGTGGAGGGAAATGGCACAGGTTAATAACGGATAAATCATATCTTTCTCACAGCTTGAGGCTGCGGCTTGTCGATCCTTCTGTGTCGTTAGTCATCCGCTCTCAAAGACCTGACAAAAATACAAACGCATAAATAGAGGAGACAGATATCTCTGGCAGCAATTCTGACCTTGCTTCTCCAAGAAATCAAACGAACAAAGTGACTTCAAAAGCAGACGGAGCAAAAAGGCATTTTGTTCATATCCTCATATCCGTTTTGTCGGTTTCCAGAACTCAAGAACGTATTTTTGTTTAGCTATTTCAAAACTGCAGAGCAAAATGGGGTACTCGTAATGAATAGTTCACATTTATTCAAGTTTTTTGTTGAAGCAATTCTATTTTTGTGAAAGAAAAACTGCAAAATATAACCGTTTCCAACAAATTCATACCATAAAGACAAAAACAAGTTTTCTACAGTACTATTATAGAAATACTTCTTTACATAGAGTATGATTTCTCCATGTTCCAAAGTCAGCCGCTACATAGGTCAATACTCGACTCGCCTATTAATTTTTCATGATCAAGGCTTCACAGGTAGCAAATTTCACGGCTCATCATTGCAAAGATTGTGTTTCAAGCAGGAGTTAGCTGGAAACACAATAGCTCTGAGGAGATGCGATCTCCTCTGGGGTAAAGTGAGGTTAATAATGATAATATGCAGTGGCTTCCTCGGGTCTTGGGGTCAGACTTTGTGTTCTCACATTGGTGAGGTTCCGCTAAACAGATTCATAAGCCAGATGAGTGATTTATGCAGGCAGATAGCCAATAATTCTCCCGCGATTGAGGATCGTATGCTGCTGCACAAAAAAGCTTGATTTGCCGATACATGACAACATCCTGGCAGCACACGGGCAGTATGTGAGACCTCTTCACGGGTTTTTCATTCGGATGCAGCTGGCTCGGTTCAATGTCGAGCAAATCTTCTGACTGTCAAGGTTTTCTTCGGGGAGGTTTGCAGAGTACAGAAAGCTTCCCGGCGCTGTGTATGTCGCAGTTTTTCCAGAAGAAATGCTGTTATCTATCAACATTATGAGGCCGTGTTAGACTCCAGCTTAATGAAAGCAAGTACAACAACTTGAGTAGTGGAAGCACTTGTGCATCTGATTTACAACTAGTCCACATTACTTGAATAAACTAAAATCTCCAGCATGCAGAACATCAATTTAGAAAATAGGCATTTAGCAGAACTTCTTGTCAGCAGCCACTTCCAGGAGGTGCAACAGTGAAACAAGTAATTTTACGTGAAAGCACAATGAAACCACTCATCAATGAACACTGGAAAAGTAAGAAAAGTGCCGTCTGAGATAACAAAGCGAGCAGCATGAATTGTGTTTTCATGACCTGGAGAAAGTGTTAATTGACACATTTTTCTCCTGCATTTAAAAAAAAAAAGAAGTATTTTGTGTCTGGAGAAGCTCCACTCAGGCTAAAAAGAAATGTCAAGCACGCTGATTGGAAGTGAGACGAAGAAGAATGGAGATCAGGCACAAAAGTAGCACAAACTTTTAACAAGCGAGGAGTGTGATAAGATGTGACTCCAAAATGATGTTTGAGCCACCGTGCCTGCAAGACACACTTTCAGTCACACACACTCATATTCACAGTTTCCATAGCAACACATCTTTGATTTTTAAAATTTTTTCTGGTGAAAATATTACTTTTTTTGGCAGATAAAATAAAAGCTTCAGTCAATAGGAAGGATTGTTGAATTTTAAACATTCGCTGTGCTAAAAAGGTGGGATTGCGCTAACTTCTTATTTTTATCTGGTCTCTCTGAGGTATCTGGCAAACGTCAGATGGATTTCCCAGATGTGTTTTTCTTGGTGGTTGTGTGTTTTCATTTATTTGTTTTTGTGCATATGGCAAAAAAAAAAGACAGCTTGCATCAACTCATACTATACAAATCAAAGAGAGTCAGTTATGCAGAAAGTATAGATTTTCCTTTCCATTTGCATGTAAATTTATTATATTTTTTCTGGCACTCATGGCTCAATAACACATTTTCCACTTGTCAGACTTCTCATCCTTGATACTTAAAAGGAGCTGAACTAAAGTTATTAGTGTGCATGACTGGACATCACAGTTGGAGGTACAGTATAGCTGCTGTAACGCTAAAAATCACAACTGAGCATCAAAGACGGTCTGAAAACACAATTTTGCTGCAATACTGAGTCAAAGTGCACCTTTAACGAACCACGTATCAACAGAGCGACTTCTATATGCTACCTGGTTTATGAGTGCACACAGTTTTCTTCATCTTCAACGAACAAACACACAGATGTTCCTCCCGAGCATCTGCTTTTCTGTTTGTACAGCACAAATATATGTTGTCTGAAAACTGACAGCAACTGTCAACATCCGCTGGAAAGTCACACTGGAGCTCCTTTCATTATGCAAGTACACAAAGACAGTTTGTTCTTACTCACAAAATATTTAAAACGCAAAGAAACAGCAAGATCTTTCTCTGACAGATGATGAGTGCATTCGTCACATATTACACCTCTATTATAAATTCTTTTAATCTGACCGCTGCACTCACTGCCTGAACACCGTTGAGACAAGGAAGTAAAATGGAGCAGAGCCAGTTTTGTTAAGTCCACTTGTAGATTTATTGTACGCTGCACACAGAGAGCAACAACACAAGCTGGTCTCGAGGTCAAGTGAAGTTGTCACAGAAAGCACGGACTAAAATAAAACTCTTTACCGTGTCCAACATGTCTGATTATCACCTGATTCACACCTCCTGTCAGGAGCTGCATCGCCGCATCATGTACGATCAGCCTCGCTGGCTTTTGTTTACACTCAAACCCCACAGAATCATTGTTTCTCGGTACATCTTGTGATCTGAATGTTGAGGAAGACACAATGGCTCCGACCAAGCATAATGATGCATGGAGGGCTCAAAGAACTTCCTCATCAGAGCTCCTTTTCAGACTTCACATACTGACCGTCTATTTCATGAGCCATAAGGTCTAACTCAACCATATGGCCTTTTATTTATTAATTATTTATTTGATCAGGGACCATGCAATTAACATAGATAACATCTGGTGTTTTGCATATAGAGTGTTTAGCATTAAGCTAATTTTCAACTCCCATACCTGGTTGGGCTTTTCAGTAAAAATAGACAGAGGACCAACAACACTGATAAAAACAGCACAGACAACATTATAAACTACATTACACACACACACACACACACACACACACACACACACACACACACACACACACACACACACGCACATAATGATACAATCCACGGTCAGTTAGAGCTTATAGAAGTCATAGGTGGTACATTCTTGTTTTCCTTCAGCCAATACTTTCATTGTTTGATTTTAACTGGAAAGCACTTTGGTCACCTTTGAGTGTTGTAAAGTGCTGTATAAATAAATCTTGATTGATTGATTGATTGATTGATTGATTGAATACTTAGCTTTTGCTGTAAAAGTTTTTAAATCTGCTAGCATGTTCATTTTGTCTGGTAATGCGTTCCAGATGTGGCAGCATTTGATTGAAAAGTCTGTCTGTCCAGATGTAGTTCTGCAGTAAGATATTTTGCATTTATTGTTGGTGGAGCTTCTGGATACCCTGCTGCCGTCCTGTCTTTGGATGAATCCACAGAGTGACTGTGGCACTGATTTAATGAGGCATTTAAAGATTAATTTGATCAAACAAAGATAGATGTAGCTTTCAAAACTCAATTTTATTATTATTATTATTTTTTTAAATAAGACAGTGGTGCCACCAAATTGGTCTTTTATCCATAATGTTCAGAGGTTGATTGTATCATGAACTTGTGTTATATTGTAGATGAGGCTGCTTGAGCCCAAACTGTCAGTCTGAGATATGGGAGAAGATCATAACGTGCATGTACAGGAGGGCTGCCTGGTAAGGAATATAATTTCTGATTAACTTGAAGCAGTTCAGATTTTTTAAAACTTTTTTTGAAATCTTCTTTACGTGGAAATTAAATTCAAGTTGAGGGTCTAATACAACCCCAACATACTTGAATTCTGTCACTGAACTGATTTCTTGGATTTGTATATCAACTATCTTATATGTCATCAGTACACTTTATTAGTATGGTTTTCACTCTTCTAAATAACTACCAGAATTACATTTTAGCCTCTACAATTGTAAATTATCAGCATATCTATGAAATACAACTAAACACGTGGAGAAAGTGAGCTGCTTGGATATAGGCTTGATTATAATTTCCAATGATATTTCAAATATTTTTCATCAGGAACACTGATTGTGGTCACTGTACAGCAGAAGTTATCAGCTCTAACTTTAGTTTAGCTTTTACTTAAATGAGCCCTCAGATGTAAAGAAAAGGCAGGTATCAGGGTACACATCTGGAATGCAGCAAAAGTGGATTTTTGGCAAGGATCTAAAATGTCCTTTCTTAACAGTTTACTGTACCTCAGTGACCTGTTCATGCTCTGCAGTAAAAACATACTCAAGGATTTATTTGCTAAAGTGACTCAGTTGCGTTCTAAACATGTTGTGCATTTGTATACAATAATCTGTGTAATATCAGTATTTTCTACTTGAAGTCTGCTCAGTATCGGTATTTCTTATATCAGTATTTCTACTCATGGAAGACTCTATGCAATAACATTGCTGCTTTTATATAGATATATGCAATATTGTTAGTTTCCACATTCAGAGGAATCTGTGCATCCTCCTACAACCTGAATATCCACATATGGAAGAATCTGTACAATATTAACAGTCCTTTTGTATGTTTTTGCTGTATTTTCTGCTGATGTTCCCCACACATTTGCACTGCCCCCTTTGCTGCTGCACTATTGCAGATTTTCCTGCTGTGGGATTATGAAAGATTTATGTTATCTTAAGTTCTTAATGTAACGATAGAACATGTTATATGATGAGATTTGGAGGTGCTGGTAGGCCGATTTTATTACCTTTGGAACTCTTGTCTCTAATACAGATATCCTCCCCTCTAACTCTCAGCAAACAAGTAATCATTTCTGTTTTGTTCCTGAAAAAGTTATGCAAAGACGTCAACAGGTGTAGTTTAGAATTGTCCAGCGCGAACAAGCTCATACGAAGCAGGACAAGGAGAATGACACGGATGTGATAATTCCATGCAGTGATGTTTGATTAGACAAATGAGATGAATAAGACTGCAAACAGAGTGGCCTTTCTTTTCCAAGCTGCTTTTTCATCTCATGAATGTCAATGAGGAGGTGGAAGGAGGTTATTTATAGTCAAAGATTGAATGCAGGGTCTATCCCTCTGCCTGATAATGCCCCCCTGTTTGTCTTCATGTGGAGATGGAGAGATGTTTACGCTTACAGCTACAGAGTCCGAGAATCACACCCAGCAGCCCGACACAGACAGAGAGGATAAAGAGAGTGAGGGGAAGGACTCAGAAACAGAAGGACGGAGAGCTCCAGCTATATTTGCAGGGAGCGCATGTAGCAGGGGCACGCAGACACGAATACGCTCACATGCAGACAGCACAGTGCGTGTTAATGCAGGCCACAGTGCGTGGGCCATGCCCTTCCTGTGACGCCAGCTCAGTGGACACACAGCAAGCAGGAGTCATCGCTGGCTGCCATGGATAATTACCATAATGAATGTAAAGGCCTAGACACACAGAGACGACTGCAAAAAATAGCCCACAAGCATGTACAACACAACAATACTGACTGCTGTCTTCTTGAAATAAACGGCAGGCGAGTCAGGTTTTGATATGTGGTGGAGGAAGATTCCCTCACAATAATTCTGCCGTCCTATTGACATTTTGTATATTACTCACGGTCAGCAGTCAGGACTAATGATGATGGAAAAGCTTTGCGATACAATATATATTTTTATATATTGTGCAGGCTCAAATTTACAAAACTTGTATTTCTTCCCAAATGCTGAGATATTACCTTGGTGCTCCATAGGACATACCTGCAATTGCCCTGCCAATGCTTCTCAGAGTGTAAATAATCTTGAAGCTTCACAGATCTTCACAGCGCCGCTGAATAATGCATGCTTGAAATTACAGTTGCTGTGATAGCCGCCTCTGTTGTATCAGGGCCTCCTCGCTCTCTGCTATTGATCACAGCCCATAATTCCCTCTGTCTAAAAAGTGGGATGTCACAGAGAAGACTCCGATAGTGTATTCCGCTTTGTCATCCTTGGAAAAAGGTCCCTCTCGCTCTCTGCAGTCACTGCACAAGTGAAAATTGCACACTCCACCAACCCAAGAGTACGAGCTTTAGAAATAATGCCTTTGGAAAAGCCTGAAATAACCACTCAGCATACATACATAGTGCTGCTGCTGCTGCTGTGGGCCATTTTGTCTCTATTTAACCAGCCCTTTTGCCTTTTTTACCATATATTACCACATTTTCTGCAGGTTAAATTTCATAAACAGAACTATTATGTGCGTCTGCTGGCTGCTCTTGATGAATTATAATGAACAGGAGGCTGAAAACCACATTTAGTTGTAACCCTGAGTTTATTTTAAGTAGAATAACTATAAAAAATGGCCCTGTAGCTTGAAACTAACCAATGCTATAAAATGGTATTCACCCTTTAGACTCTCCAGATCAAATCAAATATAAAAAAAGAGTAAATTTGCCAACAGAATCTCCTCAGATATTTTTGTACATAGTTATTCAGCCGCTTTACAAACAACAGTGCTTGAGAAGTATTAGACAAGGCAATAATACATTTAATTTGCAGCACCTTCATGTTAGTAGTACGGTCATGACATTTGCTATTGGTTTACCATTACAAATAAGGCAGTAATACCTAAGCTTTTCATGAAGTCAGCGCAGATTTCCTCAGTTTGCTTCTGCAGGAGATTTTTCTTTTCTTCCTTCCAACAGCCGCAGCCCCATCTAAGGAAATCCTTCCATTCAGGTTTCTCTCTATAATATAATACTGTTGAGTCTTGACCTGGGCATGTGAAGTGCCCTGAGATGACTAATTGATGCTATATAAAAACAAAACTGAATTCCATTGAATTGAACGGAGCTGAGGGTCTAACCCTGCTTTGATAGTCAACTACCTGCGGTTGACTTTTATTTTTCAGCAGCTATTCAATGAATTGAATTGAATCAATTCAATGAATTGACATCCTGTGATTTGCTCTCTATAAAATAGATTTCATTGTGAGTGGTACGCGACAGTGACCCTTTCCCACCTTTCAGAATCAACACGAGGAATGTGAGAACCCTGCACTCGCCAGCGCTGCTACTTCACATTAAAAGGGCTGAATTGGTGAAACACATTTATTGTGAAGCAGTCACTGGAAATGCAATGGATTTGTCACGGAGGTCAGCGCTGACATTCATCAAAATGCTTCCACGAAAGAGGCAACAACAAACAAATTTTTTTTTTCAGCAAATTTTTTTTTTTTTTCCAAGTGATGCATTTTCAAATGTTTGCGGGGAATAACAGAACGTGAAGGAACAGAAGGACTTTCAAATCCTTTGGCAAGGTACACAGCTCCGCTCGCTGCGCTCTGCACTGTGTGGTGTGAAAAACTACTTGCACTGAGTGCCAATTATTGATCGACTTCTTTACTAATACCGAGTGAGTTTGTTTGGCTGCCTCTTAAACAGATACAGCAGTTGTTCTGTTGTATTTTTGACGAAGGAGATGTTCAAGAAGTGTTTGCTGTCTCCAGAATTCTGAGAGCTGTGGTATTAAATCGCTTTGGCTGTAGCAACTAGCAACTAAAGGTGTTGCCGAATCAACCAGTAATAACATCTCAGTGATTAGAAGTTTAGCTAATAGAAAAACCCATCATTTTCATCGCTCCCAGGTTTCTCGTTGCTGGTTTCTAATAAGAGAAGCTTCTTTATGTGCCTGTTATTGGAGATACAATAAGCAAATGCAGCTTTTCATTTCAGGCATCCAACTGCACAATTAATTTCTTGATTTTAAAACATTTTGCTCCATATTCGCTACTGTGACTGTGCCAAGGGATTTTAAATGCAGCTGTCGACACTCTACGTGCACGGTGGCCCTCTGACCAGTGTAGTGATGACTATTTATAAATTGTGTTGAAAGCTCTGAAAAGTTTTCCCTCTGCTCTGCAGAAAAGAGAGCAAAACAAGCACAGACAACACATTTCTCTCTGATAGTGGTGCGGTTTTATGATCTGCTGTGTTGTTTTCTGATTATACTCCTCTCTGTGGCATGGACGCTTTCCAAAAACTGTATATACCGCTGAGCTGCCGACTGTCTGGGGAGAGGGAAACACATGGTCCTTCAATAAAAGATAATAGAAGTGACAATAAGATTTACCATCTTCATTCATCTTCTTCATTACCATCTTCGGGATACTGGGAATGAGCCAACCCACAGGCCTCAAAGCCCACCAGGTCTCCTGGAATACTGGTTATGTAAGGCAGCTGGCAATTCATTACATTTAATAGGATGCTACACTGCAGTTGTGCTTTGGGGCAACTACTTATTCAGTCTTTGATAAGAGTTATAAAATCTACTCCTTATGAGTTCCTGTATGGACGAATCTTGCAGCAAAATCTCTGAGCATCCCACCTTCCATAACAAATACACCTGATGTACAATAAATCCAACGTGCTGCATGCTTAAACAATGAAATAAAAATACACACTTCCATATATTTTGCAGACGGAGGTTATTTTTCTAAGTCTCTGTGTGGTGCTGAAGAACAGTGTCGCCACAGTAGCCCTTCTTCTCTCCTACAGCGCTCAGAAGCAGACAGGAGAAAATTGGTCTCGGAGGACAAAAGCAGCATTAATGCACTGTAACCTTAAAAAAGGTGTAGAGTACAGTGAAGTCACTTTCTAAAGACATGACCCCGTTTAGGTGTTAGTAGCCGCATAAATGTCGAGCGAGTGTCTCCTCCCGAGGCTTTGAATGATGTCTGAACATGCTGCCTCGAACTAGGAATCATCATAAATTAATGATTACACCATGTAGGTGTGAGAGTGGGAGCTTTTTACCAAAGTGAGAAGAGCTCAGGGGGCAATTAGGTCAATGATACTGGACGTGAGCGTTCATTGTGGTCCAGCTATTAGCTCAGTGTTATTGTTTCGTGTACAGTATTCAATGTAGACCCAACAAAACAGTACATTCATTACACATTCAGACATATTTTGCTTTGTGCCCTTTTTTTTCTAAGCAGCAGCCAATAAAGAGGGAGGAAAAATGACTTACTGACTGACTGACTGAAAATTGCTCTCTCAGTGAGCAAATATCCATCCACATGCAGCAAATGACATATAGAAAAGAGCAAATTTCACACTCCGACTTCTATAGAGCAAAATTAGGCTCCATCACAGCTGAATAAGTATGATGGGAAAGGACAGTGAGAGGCTTTCTAGTAATCGTGCATGTCAGGAGAGATTTCTCTCAGGCAGAAAATGTCGAGTTAAGAAGAAGAGCGAAGTGCGGATAAACGAGGTAGGCAAGGCCTGATGAATTCCAGAAGAGGATGGCTGACCACTAATTGAGGAAGAGGCGCCCCTGTTGTGTCTCACTGCGTGTCGCCGAGACAATGGAGGGCAAATTAGGTTTCACGAAGTCATACAGGAGATATAAGGCGTGATGGAATGTAATGGAGGCAAATGAAATGAGGTGATTTAGACTGAAAGATGCAGAGGACACAGCTCCTTAGGGGAGCTCGCAATCGCTGGAGTGTGAAAAGTTATAAGAACTTAGGTGTTATGAGTCCCGACAAGTCAAACTCTGTGTCCCTTACTCCTTATCATGGACAGTAGAGATGTCAAATCCGACGCTGCAGGTAAAGTTTGACATGGACGCGCAGTTCACGCAAATGTGAACACTGGAGGGCGAGCCGTGAATATGTCATTGTTTGTTTGCATGTGTGCGAAGTGCACATTAAAGTCAAGTTTATTTCTGCTGCCCCCAAAAAATACACCAGTGGGACTAACAGCTTGGGAAGGGAATAGATCCTGACCCACACAAGAAGGAAATGCACCCCAAAGCCAAGAGAAAGTTGAGGAAAACTTGGGAGAAAAAAAATCAAAGCCAGACGTCACGTTCGTCTGGCATTCCCTCCATTCCAAGGTGGCCGGTAGAGTGGTTAAGGGTTTAGGTAGCATCAGTGAATAAGGAGCTGCAGGGAGAATGTGACATGGTGGACAGTCCTCTAAATTTAACAGTGAAATATGGCATAATTTGTATGTAACCTCCTAAACTGTTGCGAATATGAGACCAGTTTCTGATCTCTGTGGAAAGTGTGGCTTGGTGGAAAAATGAGCATTCGGCCCCAGTTTGTGTCCCTTCATTTATTCGCATATTCAGAGCTTTTTGGCATTATTAAAAACACAAACCTTCCTTAAAGTGTCTCTGCAATCCTCAAACTGCACTAAGACTTTTCAAATCATCTGAATGAAAAAATAGCAATTTCACAGATGTTTAAGCATGTTTCCTCAAAGTACAACTCCGAGCTAATTCTCCAGATGAGTGGCATTAAATCACTGCAGAGGAAGAAGAGGGTGCGACAAGATTAAAGTGTGACTAAAAGAACAGCAGTCAAAATTGAAATCAACAAAAATAAAGTGGCAAACTTAGCAGAAATATGGAATTTATGTTTGTTTCATGGACTGACTTGAGGATCATTACAGAAATGTCATTTAGAAATGTCCTTACATTTGAAAGAAAAGTAGTTTTTTCAGTGAAGATAACATTAAATTAATCATAAATCCAGTCTAGACACTGTTAATGTGGAAAATGACTATTCTAGCTGGAAACAGCTGATTTTTAATCTCCATAGAGGTACAGAGGAACATTTCAAGCAACCATCACTCCTGTGTTCTAATGCTACATTGTGGTAGTTTATTGTGTTGAAAGGCTCATTGATGATTAGAAAACCCTTGCAGAATTATGCTAGCTCATGAATAAAAATGTGAGTTTCCATGAAACATGAAATTGTCTGGGTGACCTCAAACTTTTGAACAGTAGTGTATATTTTCATCTTTCCAGTGGACCCAAAGCTGCAGTGGATGTTAAGTCCAGGATTCATGGAAGTCAAGATTTACTCAGTTTCCATTCCATCTCAGCCATGCCGACAGAATGTTTTTGGAATATTTACGCTTTTTTTTCCCCCAAATTATGCATAAAATAAAAATAATGATTGAATTAGAGTACAGAAGCACTTCAAGCAGAGAGAAAACAAGTAGTTATTAAACACTAAACAGTCGCATTAAATCCATTTACAGGTAAAGTTAACATGAATTATCTCATTGCGATATATTAGGCAGCCACTGGACAGTCACTTCTTGAGGTTGATGTGTTGGAAACAGGGAAAATGGCCAAGTATGAGAGTCTGAGAGACTTTGATAAAGACCTAACTGTGGGAGTTAGATGACTGGGCATCTCCAAAGCAGCAAGTGTTGTAGGGTCGTCTCAGTTTGTAGAGGTTAGCACCTACCAGGAGTGATCCCAGGAATTCTCGTGCGTTCTGACTGCATATTTCTCTGTAGCACAAACTGCTGGAAATCATACTGGCTTAACAGATATAATAGAAAATTGTCAGAATGGACGGCGCAGGTAAAGATAGGTCCAAGGGCCCATGTTGACCATCTAAAGAACTTGCATTGAGCATGTAAGAATCACATTTTCTTTCTTATAACAATGTCTGTGTGTGTCATTTATCTGGGGAGGAGATACAAGTAACGGCATGCACTATGGGAATAAGGCAACTGTTGTGTGACACGCTGGGTAAAGTTCGACTCAGAGACACTTGGGTTAATTTGACACATGCCACCCACCTAAACACTGTTCCAGACTGCGTACAACTCTTATGACAACAGTATTGTCTAATGGCCTCTTTCAACATGATAATGCATCCTGTCCTTGTGCAAAATGGTTTGAGGCAAGTTCAAGGTGTTGAATTAGCCTTAAAATTCCCCAGATCTCTATCGGACCGAGCATTTTTAGGATACCACAGGACCCCTTCGGAGTTCTGTGGAGTTCATGCCTCAATATTAGGCAGGATAGATAGATAGATAGATAGATAGATAGATAGATAGATGGATAGATGGATAGATGGATAGATGGATAGATAGATAGATAGATAGATAGATAGATGGATGGATAGATGGATAGATAGATAGATAGATAGATAGATAGATAGATAGATAGATAGATAGATAGATAGATAGATAGATAGATAGATGATAGATAGATAGATAGATAGATAGATAGATAGATAGATAGATTACCAGTTAAAAGTCTGGACACACCTTCTCATTCAATGCTTTTGATTTATTTGTGTTATTTTCTACATTGTAGATTAATACTGAATACTTACCACTTTTTTGTTTACGACATAATTCCCTATGTATTCTTTTATAGTTGTGATGTCTTCACCATTAATCTACAATGTAAAAAGTTATTAAATAAAAAAACACTGAATGAGAAGGTGTGTCCAAACTTTTGACTGGTTGTGTAGATAGAGACTTTATTCATCCCCTTGAGCAAATTCAAGGTATCTAGTAGCCCACACATGTTATATTTAAGAAACATAAGGAAACCAATGTACAAAAGAACGCACAATTAACGTGCAAATTGTGCTGGTCGAAGAAATAAGGTGCATAATTGTTGGCATTTCTAATAACAAATCATATTGACAAGTCTAAGTACAGTGTAAAAATAGAAATAATGATAAGCATATAGGAGGGGCGCTTTGGCCCAGGATTACTGGTTCATTGTAGCTGATGGGTGTAGAATACACATCTGGTCTGATGAAAGGAGCTCTTTCATCTGCAGTGTAGTAAGAAAAGTTTCTGTTGTCTACTTTTCCTAATTGCATCCTGATATGAATTTAACACATGATTTATATTTGTAGCAGAACAGTTTGACACCCGGCTTGTGTCCCCCCAGATCCCAAAGTGTTTCTCTGAACAATAAATCCTCTCTGAATCATTGGAGACATCAGATGGTGCCTTTGTTCTAACTCCCAGTCAACTGTTGCCTGGTCCCTGCCATTTAGTTCGAGCATTGTTAGTTCCAGAACATTACAAATTATCCACAAACAGCAGTACGGCAGCGAGAGAAACAGACGAATCAGCCAAGTTTGTCTAAGCAATAATATCCACGCTTTACTACAACAGCACGACACAACCGTGCTTGCTGCAACCGCTATCAGCCCGAGCTTTTATCTGATACAAGCGTTTGAACTGTGCCTTGAAGGGACATCGCATCATTGTAATAAACGTTGTAATAAAAAAAGACAGCAAGAGGTAGAAAACCCCACTAAATACATAATACCCATCTGTGCTCATTGCTCCAGTATGTGCATGTGATTGTGTGTGTTTCTGTGTGAATGCTCAACAGTAATGGTACACAAAATGCAAAAAGGATCAAGTATTTTCACGGTGTAGCGCGGGACAAAGCCGTTAAAGTAATCAGTCTGCATTGAGCGGAATTGAAAGAACCAAATATGCAGCCTTCCGTGTTCCTGTTCCACCAGGATGTAAGAGTCCACTGGGTGATTACATCCGGCCAAATGATGCTTTTTCCACCAGTTTGATTTGCTATTTCCATTCATTATGCTTCCGCCCTTTCACACCAAATTCAGATATAAAAGGACAACAAAAGTAGGGGAGGGAATGAAAACCACATTGGGTAAGCACATTGGGTATTAATCATGACACATAGCATCTGTGCTTTTCAAATAAAGCCCCAATTCACTGGACACCTCAGAAAGGAACCACAACTAAATAAATCCAGTGACAGATATCGGATAGGAAACATTAGAATATGGTCACATTGCAGGTGAAAGTTGATCAAAGGAGATTTTACATTTTCAGTTGAGATCAAACATGGAATTTTAAGTTGCTTTGCGTTTGAATTTGTGCAGATTTTAAGCTTTTTTCATGCATCTGCACTGATTCTTGAAGTAGGACAGCGATGTGTTGGACCAGCTAATTATTTTAATGTTACTTCAAGCAGAACCCAAAACACATAACATGAGTCGGCCTGAGGGCAGATACAGGAAGGCAGAGAGACGGACAGTAGAACGTTTTTCAAGGAGACCATGTTAGTCCAGCTTACCAGGTGTCTCAGGAAAGTCCAGGGCTGTCGGTTATTGGTTGAGCCAACAGATAATTTCACCAGCACTACCTGTGAAGGGGCAGTATTTTATGCAATGCAGTCAGATGTGTGCCAGGATTCTTGGCAACTGAACTCGGCATAATCTTAATTTCATCCGTTAATTTTTTGAATCCTCTTTCCACATATGCAACAGAATATGCAAAGCCATGATCAGTTCAGACACCGCAACCTACACAATATCAGAAAGCTATTTAACCCTCCTGTTGTCCTCATTTAAAGGCACCAAAAAATATTGTTTCCTTGTCTGAAAAAAATCCAAAAATTCAGCAAAAAAATTCCCAAAATTTCTGAATATTTGCAAAACCTTCAGGAAGAAAACTCCAATAATTCCTTAAAAGTTTCCCTTAAAAGTTTTATTTTAAAAAAGGAAATTCTTGTAAATATTTTCAAAAAAAGACTAAAAATCTTCCAAAAAATTCTAAAAATATCTGAAATGAGTACATATATATATCAGTAAAACTTCTCATATTTTCCAGCGATTTTTTTTGGTGAATGTTCTTAAGAAACCTTTTTTACACCAAAAGATGTTCAAAGATTTCCCAAAAATGTTGAAAATGTGGACATCAGAAGTTTCACTGTGAAAATATATATATATTTTTGCACATTTTCAAACTTTAAAACGGGTCAATTTTGACCCGCAGGACGACACGAGGGTTAAGCACAGTGACTTGCTAGTGTGCTTTCCAGGTACATAGACATTACTCTATGTGACCAAGTTAACACTGTAAAACCTATTACATCCACTCGTTCCACCGCTGCCAGCAGTATTTGCCTACTGAGAGTGGGTTCTCTTGAATGCATACAGGGAAGTAGAATCTGTATTACATGCTATCCTGCACCGATCAAACATGGCTGTGTCTCAGAATATGTCACATTGTGCGTGTATGTGTGTGTGTGTGTGTGTGTGTGTGTGTGTGTGTGTGTGTGTGTGTGTGTGTGTGTGTGTGTGTCGCAGGTGGCAACTGAACTCCTCTTTGACATTTCCCCAGTCGGAGCTCCCAGTATTAATGAAGTTCAGCTGTAACTGCGTTGGACACAAAGTTCGCTGTTTACACCTGCCTTTCCTGCAGCTTTTAACATTCAGCCTGAGCTCATTAGCCTGAACGTTGCAGCCAGAGAGGAAGAGCCTCCACAGTATTTAAAATGTGATGGATGCGTGCATGCTGTACGTGTGAGTGTAAATGTAACAAGATTTGCTCCGTCATTACAGATACATCTGGAAAAGCGCGTTTGACAAACAACTGTCACTGCCTCCATCAGGATAATTATTGTGATAAATCAGCGCTTCTCCAGAGAAACGCTAATGTCCTCGCGAATCACAACTCTTTTATCATACTTTATTTACTTCTTCAAGTGGGTTATTGCACCAAAGGGGTCCACACTGACCCACTTACATCTCCGCATGATAATTTCTCATTTCCAACTTTAAGCTCAGTAAGGTTTATGATTAGCTTTTCGAGACATTTAAAGCCTTTGCTGGGCTCTTGAGCGGTCCAGTTCTGCGTTAAATAATTTGACATGTACGCCAGGATCAAAAGCCCTAACGCATCTTCCGCGGCCCCTGTGTGTTATGCAAATGGAGGTGTTCTAATGAAGGCGTCATGAATTATTCAGGAGTGGTGTTCCACAGGAAACACACCGCAGGAACAAATTCATGGAGAAAGAACGTCGTTGGGAAAAATAAAATAAAAAAACGATGTTCAAGGATCTCTCCCTTCTGTTTGATATCCAGAACCGCTCATCACTCGCTTATTAACAAACATCGGCAGCCTCGCACAACCCATTTAATTAGCTCGCAAAGTGTAGGAGATGCACTGAGTGGTGTCCACTCGGCTTCCCTCTCGCTGCCGCCAGCCCTTTGAACTTTAATAAAACCCAATATCAGGAAAAGGTTTCAAACTCAATTTGTCTTTTCGGAGGGGCTGTTTGCATGATGGCAGAGTCTGATTGCTGGCCACAAAGCAAAACCAGAAAAAAGGAGTCATTATTTACAAGCGTTTTGATGCACTACAAATAATGTTAAAAACATCACGCGGGTGAGCAGGTGGAATGTTCAAATAAAAAAGTCATTTTTGATTGTACTGAGCAAGTCAAAGGTGCCATTTTTCACATGGCTCTGTCGCAGAGTTATGAGCAGACTACTGTGTATGGAATTGTGCTTTGTGCCAAATTGTTGCTTTGACAGCCCTGAGCTAAACAAGGAAGGTGAGAATTATTCTCCACCCACACAGCACTTAGAAGTCTCTTATCTAATCCTCCAGCAGTAGTCTAGATGAAAACCTTTGCAGGATCAAACTAAGGGCACATTGACCTGAAAGGGCCCCAACTGCCTTCTTTTAACAACATGCACACCTGAGTAGTTTGAAATCATTCATCGGGCAGCGTTTTGTTGATGTAAGCGTAGTCATTAGCTAAATATCTGCAAGTGTGAGCGTCATTTTTCGCCATCTCCGCCCGCTTTCAGGTACAGCAGTGTAAATGCAGTGCAATGGAACATCCCAGTGTCCACTTTGTCCGGTGCAGATGTCTTTACCGCGGCGCCATTCTGGTCTGTGACATGGCCAGGCTGACTTTGTAATCATATTACCAATGCATGTCTCATTAGTTTCTGCCACGGCTGAGTGTCCCTGCTTCCTCCTGCTCTACTCATCACCTCACACACACACACACACACACACACACACACACACACACACACACACACACACACACACACACACACACACACACACGCACACAAGCATCCACTCAATTGCTGGCTGGCATTTGAGAGTGTCTGGGCTTGCATCTAAAGCAGTTTACTGGGGAAATAATAGCCGTCTAAAAGGATTCTCTGTATGCAGAATCATCCCATTCCATTTGAATTCTAGTGAGACAAATTAAATTTTAGCAGAACGTGAGTATAGCACCATGTCAAAATGACAAAAGAATGAGCAGAAACAGGGGAGGGAAGCCTAAATTAGATAGGAGGGGTTCTTCTGGGTGATACGGCGACCGAGAACGCTCCTGTTTGAGGTATTGATGCGTTTAGGCTTGTTTTATTCAATTTCTGAAATCGATAGAAGGTGCAGGTTAGGAAGTTTTAATGAAAGACAGAAAGAGACAAATGCATTTTGGACTTTTACTGAAACAATCTCCTGAATGTGTGTCTAGACGCTGTGCTGTTTTCTTGTTAGTTTGCTTTGGATTTCAGTAAGAAGGTGAGCATACTTCCCATATCCGTCTAAAAAAATAGGAAAGGCCAGACAGAAAAATAAAAAACAGTCCATCTGATTGGGTGTCAGTGTCTGTCTTTCTTAGCCGCCACTTCTCTCGAAACATTATCAGTTGAAGAGTGTTGTCAGACAACCTTCAATACTCACCCCCCTCCTCACCTCTCACCCGTAATTCCTTTGTGTGTAGCTCTAAATAGGCCCGGCTAAATGTTTGTCTTCTCAAAAAGCAGGATGTTGGTTTAACTCCTGATATTGATTCTTCTACAAAAGCTTAAACTGTGTTCCCTCAAAAGCAGCCAAGGCGAGGATCTTCCTTAGGAGCATCTCCACACACATACACCTGTCACGGTTCCCCTCTCTGTGAACCCAACGGCATTCAATATTGATGAGCTCTTCATCGCCAACGTGCTACCTTCCTCTTCAGTGAGTAGCTTTAGCGTGAATGCAATATGCAGCGCGCTGGAAAAAAGCTGCAAATCGCCCTCTCTCTTTTAGCACGGCGTCCTGTCCTTGCAAACTTGCTACAACTTAAACTCACAGCGTGCGTGAGCGTTGCTATCGATTTCCTCCCACCAGGCAATTTCAAGGGCACTTGGCCTAAATATCTGCTCCAATCAAACTGACCGTAAGCGAACGATCTGCTACGGTCTGCACGGAGTGTGCAGCATCCGCCGGCGGCACCACGAGCAACACGCTTCCATCTGACGTTCATTCAGGTGATGTTGTGATGTCCTGACCTGTGATCGTTCCAAAAAACAGGGCTATTATGACTTTAGAAAGGGTCACCTGCACGTCCTTGAAATAGATTTAGTGGAGCAAAAAAGCTGCTTGTGTGACACTCAGGGGAGCTTTGACTCGAGTAATCTTTTGTTGTTGTTTAGAGGTTTTAACGTTCCACAGAGAAAGCAATTTTAAAACGGATGAGGACGTAATCCCTGACAATACAGGGATTATCTCTTTAAATGACCTTTATCTAGCCATGAGGCATGGAGTGCTTTTCAACTCCACTACTCCGAGCCTGCTTTGATTATGACTAGAATGCCTTTTTTTATAATCACCACAGGCTTTTCAGCTGCAAGGAACCTGTGCATTCATAATGAAAGACCTCCAAGGTGTTTCACAGACAGGCAAGAAGTCCAGCAGAAAGCTGAAATAAAATTTTAAAAAAGAGCAGATTTTATAATGACATGCCCTTTAAAAAAATGCTCTGATTGTGACTCAGGATACTCTAGCACAAGGGTGTCAAACATGTGGCCCGCGGGCCATAACCGGCCCTCCAGAGGGTCCAGTCCGGCTTTCAAAATGTAAAAATTTCAGAGAAGATATTAACTGCAGATTGGAAATTTGTAAAACTCTAAATTTAAAAAAAAATTCCTTGACTATGACAAATAAAATCCTAGATTGTTCATTGTTCTTTTGTCAGTTTGTGTCTTGTTTTTGTAATATTTTGTCTTGTTTTTGTCATTTTATGTCTGACTTTTGTCGTTTTTCTCATGTTTTTGTCGTTTTGCTTCTCGCTTTTGCCATTTTTTTGTCTTATTGCTGTCATTTCGTGTCTTTTTTGTCTTACTTGTGTCATTTGTCTCATTTTTTGTCCCTTTCTAACTCTTGTCTAATTTTTTGTCTCTTTTGTTTCATGTCGTTCGTCATTTTTTTGTCATTTTGTTTCTCGCTTTTGCCATTTTGTGTCTTGTTTTTGTCAGTTTGTCTCATTTTTGTACTATTTTGTCCTGTTTTTGTTGTTTTTTTGTCTTTTTTTGTCTGACATTTGTCGTTTGTTTCCTTTTTGTCTCGCTTATGGTTTTTGTCTTTTGTCATGTTGTGTTTTGCTTTATTTATTGTTTTGTGTGTCGTTTTTGTCTCTTTGTGTCTTGCTTTTGTGTCGTTTGTCCATCTTTTGGTCGTTTTGTAACTTTTTTGTCAAATTTTTTGTCTCTGTTTTGCTTTCAGGTTGTTTATAATGTTTTGTAAAAAGATAATTCCATAAATGTGAACATCTTCAGAATGTACTTTTTTGCACTAAAACCAATTAAAAATTTGGAGTTGTGGTGATTTATAGGTTATTATGCTTTGATTTTTCTGGTCCGGTCCACTGGAGATCAAATTGGGCTGAATCTGGCCCCTGAACTACAATGAGTTTGACATCTCTGCTCTAGTAGGTTTGATATATTCAGTTGCAGCTGTTTTTTCCTGGCTTATTGTAGCAGTTTGGAACAAACTAATAGGGAACAAAGGCTCTGAGCTGTTTTATTGAAAGACTCAAAAAATAATGGAGTGAATCAGCAGGGCTATTTTAGAGGGATTTGAAGAGGCTCCCACCAAATGACAGATGAGTCGATCATCCTCTCTCTTCGTTAGTTGGGATTTCTGGCTCATCAAAGGTGCTACATTTTCGCCTCAGAGCTTGAAAGGGGAGAGCAAGTGCTGCTTGGGTTCAAACTCCTGTTTCTTTCTGTGTGAGAATTTTTGTCTTTAATACCCTCAGAGGAACCACTACAATGTGCCGTTTGGTTATTAAAGCTTCCATAGTTTGCATTCCCATCCACCAAACGCTTTCCCCTTTCAATATGAAATACAGCATCCTGTGATTTCCATAGCAACCTCAGTGTTAAATGGGCTTTTTATCTTTCAGGAGTTCACTGGTGAATCTTAAACATAAAAAAATAAACCTCCAGCCAGTTAAACATTTAACGCTTTGTGTCCAGCACTACGGCTTTATTACATCTGTTTAAGTAAGATTGCTGAACGGGTCAAATCTCAACTTTATTTGAGTTATATCCTTGATGAATATTTCAGCGACATGCATTATGCATGTTAAGACTCGCTGCATGTGTTGCAGAGATAATAAAAATATTCCTGGGATGTGCAATGTGTTCGACCTTCTAGAAAGTTGAGCTTCATTCAGCCACGGTTGGATCACTTCAGCCATACTTCGTGTAGTTTGTGAACAAAGGTTGTAGGATAATTGTTAAAAATAGCCAAATACCAAAGGAGGGATTTTTCTTGAAACGTCTTCACATTCAGTGGAAGGACATCTCAACTTGAATGTGATATTACCATATAAGTGGGTGCTTTTTGAATTACAGAAAACGAGCAGCAAATAGGAGCTGATGAATCATTGCACTGACTTAAAAAAAAAAAAAACTTGGGAAGGAAGAATTTCAAGATAATAAAAAGCAAAGTTGCCTGGTAATTCTAAAGGGATGTAGAGTGATTCATCCTGTGATATCCGGCGGAATAAAGGAACATGATTAAAAAGTATGACAAATTGCTTTACTTTAAAAAAAACTTCTACTTCAGTGCTGGAGAGACCCTTAGGTGAAAGCTTTAGTCACCAATTAGAGTTTTGACAAGTTTCTTAAATAAATGTATTCATACAGTCCAGAGATAAATGCAGGAATACACATTACTTACCCTGCTTGCTAAAAACTAATATATTCTTGCTCTAATTTTCCCCCAACCAACAGCAACCAAAAAAAGAAGCAAGAAGACATTTTATAAAGAACAAGTTTGATATATTGATAAAAAAATGACATCTGCACTTTGATTATAAAATATTACAAATGATTCACTTCCAGACATCTGAAAAATGTACAGTAAAACACAGAAAAGCACTTAAGACTGGATATTAGTAATCATGAGTGATTCTCTCTGTAATAAATAATCACCCTGTGCTCATCCAATAAGAAACATCCTGCGCTGTGGGTCCTAAATGGATGAACATGTGTTGCAGATACATGTGCATATCTACTTTGTGTGCTATTTTTATCTTCTGTGTAAAAAAAAATCATATATGATGACATTTGGACACGTGGAGGGTCATTTTTTAACTTTTACTTTATGTTACAAGCAAATAAGTGTGGCTGATAGGTACCAAAACACTTTATTTTCATTAATAAAGTCACAAAACACTAAAAATAACATCTTTCTTTCTCTTACAGCATGTACAAAGACTCATCCTGATGCGTCTGGTGGGTGAGTCATTTTTTTGTTCCCCTATATTTGGCTATTCAAGCCATACTTAAAGTCAGGGAGGCTGAATTTAAAATGGATCTTGAAAAGGATTTGAAGTAGACCGTTCAAATTGGAGCGTGGCTTTATGCAGTGACAGGGCTGGGTCCACTGGGCTCGCTAACAGAGGCTCTGTGCCTGCAGTCGGAATATTCTCCGATAAATGAGCCGTCCTCGTCGAATTCTTCCCCGCCATCCGCGTAGTCGACCAGGCTGTCTCTGCTGATGCTGTCCCCGACCGCATCGCCTCTGTTCAGGGAACACGAGCTACTGCCCTTCAGTGGCTTTTCATCGCTGTCACTGCCATCAACAACAACAGAGAGGGATGTGCGAGGTCAGCGGTGCAGTGCATAAACAAACACATTGTATAGCACATCAAGCAGATGTTGGAGAGCAACAGATACGGCTGTAAGGGGGCCACGGCTATATGTTTTCTGCACATAACAGACAGTGTTCATTACACAGAGACTTTTAAATGCTTGGCTATGCACAAGCTCCCACTCACAAAGCAAGTTTGTCTGGTTTCAGTACACGCAGCAGGCAGGGGTGGATGCAGCGGCTGCACAGCAGGAAAGGGAGCACTATAGAGAGGCGGGAAGGGCTTGCTACAATCACTTCACTAATTGCTAATTGCCAGGGCTTCAGGACCAAAGGCAATTTCAAATCTCTTTAGAGCCAGCGATGGAAATTGCCAGAGTGCAGTGAGAAAGAAGCTGAGCTGGAGTTGTGTGTGTGTGTGTGTGTGTGTGTGTGTGTGTGTGTGTGTGTGTGTGTGTGTGTGTGTGTGTGTGTGTGTGTGTGTGTGTGTGTGTGTGTGTGTGTGTGTGTGTGTGTGTGTGTGTGTGTGTGTGTGTGTGTGTGTGTGTGTCGGAGGGGGAGGTGGTTTGGGGTGAAGGCTGAGATTGAGAAAAGGGAAAAGGAAGAGGGGAGAAAAGGTGGGGCATATGCAATCCCAGACAAACAGCCTGTCATTCCCGGTATTCCCAGGAGGCCCACACGCAGGCCGAGGAGATTAGATGCCAATTTAAGGCTGGGCAACTGGCCAACTTGCAGGTGTCTCACTACAAGATGTGGGGTCACCTCGAAGCACCGAGGATATTTTTCTTCCCTGTCCTCTTTTTTTTTAATTCCCTAAACTATCCATGTTTGGTAACACTCCTCTCTCTCTCTCCTTTGGTTTTGTATTCATGACACGGCGGGTCTGCGCTCACAAACACTCATGTGGCTCATGTATGATAGTGCCATTTGAGGCGTATCGTGGTTGACACCTGTGTCAAACACGAGCTCGACGTTTTGAGCTGGATTTTAGTGCAGAGACACGGTTCAGGCAAAGATTACAAATTGGGTCCCCTTCACCGGGATCCTTACTAACCAATCTTATCTATCCCATTTCATGAGGAGCGTTTGCGATGCAAGCCACGTAAGGTCCGGGTTTCAGCTCTTATCAAACCTTCTTTCTCTGACGACTCTAGAGTGGCGGAGATAAGTGGCTGTTATCTAAGAGCAGCGGAATGCCACAGCCGCTGCCGCCCGCCCACAGTGACTTTGAATACGGTGATAAAAATGGGGCTGAGTGCTTTTGAGCCCCACCTCACTCAAGACCTTGGTCGGGATCCAGCTCGATCTGTGCTGTCCCCAGGAAAAAGGCTCTCCTTCAGTCTCACAAACAGGTGAGAGATGGAGCCACATCACTGGGCAAGACGGTAATTAAATTTGTCTTGCCATTGACCCGTGCTGACTTGGTTTGGGGACGTCACGGAACCTTCAGGTGGATTTTTCCCCCACTTTGCACCGGGAGCTGTATTTATTCTAGCTTAAAAGTGTCAGGAGGAAAAACTTCCTCGCATCTGCTACCTTCTCCCAGATTGCACATAAAAATATGAGAAGATGAGAACGAAGATGGAAAAAAAACAAAACACAACAACATAAACTAGCTGAGGAAAAAATTGCATCACACTATTGGCTAACAGCCTGCTCCAGCTATGACACCTGCTGTTCTAGCAGTGGACAGAGGAGCCAAAGCAATAGAGAGCTGTCTCCAAAGAGAAATCATCTGAAGCATAATTACCACTTGTCGGCTCCCCAGACACGTGGCATACCAGTGGGTGGTCTATTGCCTTCAGAGATTCAAAGGGCACAAGAGAGCCCTGAATCCAGCTCCAAAGCCAGGAAAACAACATCATAGTAAGGCTAAGGGCACTCTGGGGGGACAGAACTCAGAACAGCCTCATGAAACCAACCATGAGAAGCATTCTAAACAGATCGCTGCAGCCAAATATCTGCACTGGCTCACAAACACACACTGTGGCTCCTGCCAGGGAAGCTCCAAAGTGAACTTAGTATCAGAGCTAAACTCAATATTACAATACCAGCATCTATAGGGGGTTTGAAAGTAATCTCTGCACCTTTTACGGAAATCAGTGAGTCATCAGTATTCATTGAAAAGCCACAGATACAGTCATTGTCAGCTATGGGGCAGTGAAGAGTTCCTTAATACATGTGTAGACTTATTAATCTATAAAGAGGGTCATGGACACCATAGACAATGTATTCCTTCCTGTTTAACAGAATTACAGTCTTGGCAAGAAGCGCAGGAACGCAATTGGCAGCAACCACACAATTGTGAGTAATCATGTTCTGAATAATATAATGACGAGCAGAATCAAAGCAGACAGAAGAGGCTATTTTAGGTGAATATCCACACAAACAAACACACCATTGTCATGCAGTTGCTGCAGCGCTGTCAGGCAAAATAGGATTCAGTCGATTTCCCCCCTAAACTGTCACCGTAGCAGCTGAACAATGCAAACAATGGAGATTCAACAGCTATTATAAAGTACAACAGCTGTCTGCTTCAGGCTAAAAGGGCCATTTTTTTACCCATTTGCCATGTTCAGTTTATGCCGGCTTCATTGAACGTAAGACAATTTCCATCAGCAATTACTGTACAGCTCAAATCCGTGCATCTGCAGAGGGAGCTTCCTATATTCTTAAAGCATGACCTCTGGTAAAGATATTGCACAGGATACAATATAATTCAAGTGGATCAGTGTTTAAATAGAAGTATAAGGGCAACTTTTCTTCTTAAAGACATTTTTGGTGGCTAAACTGTATGTGAGACAGGTCTGATCTAAGAAGTAAAGTCAAACTCCTTAATACTTCTTTTGATTGTGTACTTATTTGCTGACAGACACAGTTTAAATGACCCAATCACTTAGCAGATGTTGAAATAACATGAATAAAAAGGCGGTAAACGATCACATAAGCTAAGTAGCTTCAAATCTCTAACTTGAAAACAAACTTAACTGCGTGACTCCAATATGAAAATGCTATGCTAAGGAGGGGAGGCTTGTTTGAAAGGAGGGGAACGATCTAAAGTTTATAGGTTATACGGGTTTAGAATTTGAAATAGAAAGTGAGAAGTCTTCACAGACTAATTAGACTATTGGGCTGCCCGTATACTGTAATTTAGTGGTAATTACACACAGCAACATGGAGCATAGAGTGATTTTCAAGCACATGTAAATTGAGATAAAACTGAAAGCCCCACATGTACACTCAATAAAACACACATAGCACAAGGAAAGCAATGCACAAATATGCAGAAACACACGAACACACAAAATGGCCTGCTGGTGCCTAAAGGAACAAGGTGACTCACACACTGTGGAGCAAACACATGCACACCATCAGAATCTGACAGCAAGGTAAAGGCACACAATTCAGACTAAAAAGGGGAACAAAAGCTTGAGCTAACTGTTACCCACTACTAACTCCTAACTACACCGAGTGGTTACCTAGCCCATTAAATGACGAGAGCACTGGCTTCTTGGTTGATCCCGGTAAAGCTCGTGAATGCACGGTTTGCTTTTAGGGTGGAAAAACATCACAGTGATACATGACAAAAATCACCTTTTAGATACAGAAATGTTATGTCCTCATCACACTTCAGCTTCACCCTGCAGTGCAGCCGTGTTTCTCACCTGTATTCGTAGTTGTCATCAGTCATTGGCTGTGACTCCACGTCAGGGTGGAGGTCCTCCTTCTCTTTCACTGCAAGGAGGGCAGGACAGACAGTTCAGCAATGTTGTTAAAGAACACCACTTTTATATATAGGTGCAATTATGCTTTACTATTCTTTATTGCTTCAAATTAAAATAATTGCACTGTAGTGTCATAGTTCCTGTCTTTAACATTTTACAGCAGTAAATAACTAAAACATCCGCCTTTTGTTAGCTTTAATCACTTCCAATGATTTTCCGTCAGACAGTTCTTGGAAACAAAAACAGCTTCAAATGATCTGAACTTTGACACCACCTGAGTGTGTGTGAGGCTTGAATTTCAAAAGTCATAGCCAAAAAACCTTAAAGAGCAGTTAAATATCAAGTCTTAACACGGAAAGCCTCTCTTCTGTGTTTCTGCACAAAGTGCTAGATGTCAGCTCTTTGTGTAAATACGCTTTAAAAAAATTGCAGCTGCTTTTGAGAGAGACAAAAGAGGGGTTTCATGAAAAGAGCTTGGATGGGCAAAGGGGGAATCCAAAGGAGCTGATGAAATATTCAGTGCCTCGTGTCAGAAGCTACTGCGGGCAAAGTAGTGGAGTATGGTGGAGAGAAGACGAGAAAGCAAGTTGAGAGGAAATAAACAGAGTGAGGAGGCGCTGTGCAGGTACGGACCATTGTGAATATTGAGGGAAGAGCCAGCAAGGCCCGCACAGGTGAAAGGTAGGCAGGAGGTGAACCAAGCCAGCTGATTCCAACTCTTCTGGCTCGATAAGGTGTGCAATCAGTGGTACCAAGGAGAACAAACAGGGCCAGGCAAATTATTTGACATGCAGCAAAACTATTGTAGCTGCAGGAAGCTCGTGAACGATCGCCGGCTTGGGAAGGTTGGCATGCATAGATGTCCGACATGCATAACACATTTATCAACAGGTTTGGGGTTAGGACTGAGGTCCAAATCACATCAAGTGGTTAACGAATTCTGAGATAATTGCATTACATGTTACCAAATCAGACTTACAGTCATAAACAAAAGCCTTGTAAAGACCATATGTCTCATGGCAGTCTAGAGTTTCCAGTGACTCCTACAACTTTTAATTTTCAGTGATGAATTGATTAAAAACACATGCATCCTTGTTACAATAATAAAATCATGCATTTGGGTTCTTTCATAGATTTATTTTAGGTCTTCTGGAAATATGAGAAAATCTGCTGGGTCAAAAAATGTACATATAGCAATTTTAATATTTGGTTAAATTACCATTTTTATCTCAATTAGGTGCTTGTGGTAGCCGTCTACAAGCTCCTGGTTGTATCTTTGACCACTCCTGTTAATTGGATTGGTAGTGTTCAACTAAATTTGTTGGCTTTCTGACACAGACTTCTTTCATCATCACAGTTAACAGGTTCTTGATGGGGTTTAAGTCAGGACTTTGGGTAGACGAGTCTAAAACCTTAATTTTAGCCTAACTTAGCCATTTCTTTACTCTTATTAGTGTGTGTTTGGGCTCATTGTCTTGGTGAAACCCTCAATTGCATCTAAGATCCAACCTTCTGGCAGATGATTTTAGGTTTACCAGAAGAATGTGAATTCAAATCAATATCAAACTGGCTTAGAGAAGTCAGCAGCTGTAGTCAAAATTACTCACAAGAAGGTCAGAGGTCATTATACAAAAATATCCTGATTAATACAACTTTCTACATAACCAAAACTAATAATTCAACTATTTTTGATCCAGAAAATTGCCATATTTCCAGAAGACCTATGATAACTAACCTATGATTCTATGAAAACACCAAAATGTATGATTGTTTTTGTGACAAAGATGCATGCGTTTCAGTCATTTCATCATAGCAATTTAAGTTGTCGGAGTCACTGGAAACTCAAGACTGCCATATATATATACACGGTCTTTAAAAGTATGTGTAAACTTTTGTTTACTACTGCATATCTTCTACATGGACTGTACATTTTGTGAGTTAAATTTTAGTTCACTTCCCAAAGCAAAACGACAAGGGGGCCCAACCTCGGCCAAAGACTAACTGACCTTTTTCCATGGAGAACATGTCTTGTCGCTGGGGCGGCGGCGTACCTGCATACTTGCCGCCTTTGTTTTTCTGCACAAAACAGGCCATGAGCGCAACCAGGGTGAGCAGCGCCACGGCACACAAGGTCCCAATGACCCAGCCATGAGTTGAGAAGTCGCTCCTTTGACTTATCGCACCTGAGAACAGAAACAGTGAAGAGACACAGAGCTCAGGAATCGACTTAAAGCCAAGTCTATCTGAGTGTGACAGTCCCCTCAAGCAGTCCTTACACAACTTTATCTTTGACTGAAAAAAACTAACGATGGATTCAAGTTTAAGATGATGTTTCCACACTGTGTTTGACTCACATTCCCTTCAGCTACAACACTGTCTGTTGTGAAAGAATATTAAATCGGAAGAAAATAAAACAAATGCACAAATGAGATTCAAGGAAAATGAATAAATTCCCATATTCACCACAGTCAATCAATCCGTTTGTGAAGCTGGTTTTGTGACGGCAGGTGAGAACTCCAATCCACTAAACTCTACTGATAGTGACAAGCTTTCTCTCCTCTCACCTTTGACTCGTGTCTGGATAACATCTTCGAAAATGCTAGCGTTATCAAGCAGTCCCTTGGCCATGAGGCGCACAGTGTACACCGTCCCGGGTTTGAGCCCATCAATTACGTGGAAACTTTGAGAAGTGTTTACAGCCTCTGAAATCCGCCAGTTTCCTTCACCTACACATCCAAGCACAAGAGGTGCACAAGCAGCAAGTCTGTGTTAGCATGCAAGCTATCAAAGAAGATGAGCTGTTGCCAAGTAATGGTTATGTTATTAAATATCTTTCTTGTACTATATATACCTTTAAATACATCTTAATGCATTTAGAGGTAATCATAGAAATGATGGGAGCAGCCATGGTGGCTTATAATATATATTTTTAGATGTTAATATTAAACATTCCCGTGTGTACCGAAAAACATGACACCACCTAAAAATTCCTATCAGTGTTTAGCAAGGCGGGGGACAGGAAAAGTAGCTTACGGTTATTCATATAAGCCACATAAAGCTGCAAGTCCCGCTGCTCTTCTCTGGCAGTCCAGCTGATTTTGGCAAAGGTGTCACTCACATAGGAGCTTATGTTCAACAGGGCTGGAACTGATAGAAGAGAAGAAATAGGAGGAGGAAAAGGAAAACACAGACAGGCACAGAGAAAGGGAGAAAAGAAGGCAGGAAAAGAGGATTAAGCAGAGGCAAATAGGATCGCCTGCAGCTCAAGAACAGAGCATCCAGCAGAAACCCTTCAAGATGACAGTTCAAAAGGCAGTTCTGGTCCCCGGACTTAATTGAGTGGAGCTGGATTTTGGCTCATAAAGGGTAGATATAGAGATCGTGGGCGGGAGTGACATCTAGTCTTCACTCTGTGTTAAGCAAAGCTGGCATTTCCTGACGCCCCCCAACACCATGAGCGGATATCAATAGATTGGAACGGCTTCCACGTCCCGACTCCTATTGTTACTTGAAAGTTCAGGTACATCAAGATGAGATCACAGAGGATATCGCTGGCTGTGCATGTGTGAGTTGCGAGCTATATACCTAAAGGAGGATGAGCAGAATTGCCTGGGATAGAGCTGGGAACAGAGAGAGAGCAGTTGTGGCCTGGAATGAAAGGGAAGCCCCAGATGTTAGATTTCTGCTACAGTGCTGTCAGGTCTAATACTCTATATTTTGCAACAAGCGAGCTCTATAGACTACACAGAGTCACGATTGTTAAGGCAAGTGGGAAAACTGTATTAATATCAGTAGCTGCACAACAACAATGCCACTTATACTGTAGTAGACACACTGTAACTGTAGCAGAGGTTGCGCAATAAATCTGAATAGCAGATTTACACTGCCTTTCTATGACAAGGTTTTTTTGTTTTGTTTTTTTTTTACAAAGAAACTGTGTGGTTTTTTTTCCTGTACTTGCATTCAGGAATCACCCAGGTTCTATTTGTACAACTACAAAAGGACAAACTTTTGCTGAGGCTATGACCAGCTACTCACTACACCAACACGCCTACAACCTCGTCTATCTCTACCACCACTTCTACGTCGGCTTGACTACGGCAGCTGCAGGCGGCGGTACATACTGCTCTGAACAGGGGCCACAGCTGGAGTCTGGGACAAATCTTCAGAAGGATAAAAAGAAAATGAAATACAGCAGAAGATTACAGATATATGGAAAGCCAGCCTTGAGGTTTATAGAACAGGCACACACTCGCACACATTCGCAAGCAGAACAGACCGTGCATTCACAAACCGTAGATACCTGCAAGGGCAGCGTGTTTGTTAGTGATATTTTGTTTTTGCAGCCTGGCGGAGAGCCATACCACTAGAGGGCACTGAGTAGCCAAAGAGCATATGATTTTGTTCTCCAAGTTACGCACCGCATCATCCACCTGAATTCACCAAATTACAAGATATAAAAGTATCAAAAGTTTGGGATCACCAAGACAATTTCATGTTTTCTGTGAAAACTCCAACTTTTATTCATGTGCCAACATAACTGCACAAGGGTTTTCTAATCATCAGTTAGCCTTTCAACACCATTAGCTAACACAATGTAGCATTAGAACACAGGAGTGATGGTTGCTGGAAATGTTCCTCTGTACCCCTATGGAGATATTCCATTAAAAATCAGCTGTTTCCAGCTAGAATAGTCATTTTCCACATTAACAATGTCTGGTCCTGATTTCATTTAATGTTATGTTCACTCATAAAACTGCTTTTTTTTTCAAAAATAACAACATTTCTAAGTGACCCCAAACTTTTGAACAGTAGTGTATATAAGTCATATAACTATTTGAATCACTATGAGTTGGAAAACCATGAATTTTCTTGTGCCCCCAATGACAATATTGTATAACTCTTCCATTTGGGATCACTATTGGAGTGGTTTCACCCATCATACCTGTTCAATGATTGTCCTAATATTGGCCATAAATGCAAAAGACCTAACTTTTTTTTTTTTCTTCTTTTATGCCTCTATCTGGCACCATACTCTAAACAGTTTCATTACCTGTGGCAAACGTATCATTTAACTTCCACATGCGGTTTCCTGTATTATTTCTGAAACTGTGTTGCGTTAATATGAACTTGCATTAAAAAATACAAACGCTGCTGCTCACAGCACAACTTGTTCTGCTCTGACTGCCGTATCCTGCGCTGATTATAGTGGCAGAAGTCAGGCCTTGATTATTATGTTTCTAACTACTTCTTCTTTCTTTGTTTCTTTAAACATTAAGTTCAAGCCATCAGCAAATTTGTTGGCGACACCAACTTGGGTGTTCGAACGCTGCGTTTGGGAGCAAATAATTTAATCTCTGGAGAGGCTGGTTATTTTTGTGTGACTTTAGAGGTATTTGCTCCTTTGTGCTTTTTTGTCTAGTTTGCTGGCTGCTTTATCTCTGCTGCTTTGTTATCTCATGAGACCCGATGGAGAAAAATAGATATTTTTTCTGTCAGCCACACTTCTCTGCTCCGGCTGTAAGCTGTTCTCTCGCTTTTTCCTGCTCCTTTTTTTTCTCACGTTTCAACCCTTTTCTGGCTTTCTATTTTATTGTCTTGCACTTTAGGCACTCTCAGCAGTAGAAGCTGCCAGAGTGGGACACACACATGTATCTGCTGGTATCTGTTTGGGTGTGTCTGGTCTGCAATTTGTCCGGATTATATTTAAACTACTCAACTGTTTGTCCTCACTAAATGGTGATAAGCATTAAAGGCTCATTCAGTCACAAAGGTGAAATCATAAAAGGAACACTTTAGAGTCTGAGCTCACTATCTCACATGCATTCTTCTTTATTTATTTATTTTATACCACTATCACTCCATCACTCCCCGTTAACGTCTCTAAATCCATGGTGCCTCTGCTCCGTGCTATTGCCGTCTATAAATCCACTCCACTGCTTTGTGACTAACATGCCCTGAGGAAACCTCTCTGAAACAAAACTATTTTATCTCCTCATTGAGCCTCTACTCAACCATGTTTACCAACAGTGCATCTAAAGGCTCTCAGGCTGGACATCCACCTACAAGAATGCAGAATCACAAAAGCTGAGGAGGAATAACTTTTATTATTTTAAGCACTCAGAGACAGTGAATTTTCTTCCTATTTTTGGCCTGCAAAGTCGTAACAGGAGGCGCTTTATTTTATTTAGGATACAAATTAAAGCCACTATGTGTACATTTATTTCAATTAAGTAGCACTGTAGTAGTCAAATATTCAGACTGAGAGCAAGACACAGATCTTGCAGCACTAATTTGGATGATAAAAATGTTTCTATGTGACCTCAAAGCTGCAAAGATTAACTTTCCAAAAGTCTCAGATCTCTGCTTCCTCAGATCAAATCTGCAGTTATAAAATCTACATCTTTGAATCCAGACTAATCTTTAAATTGCACATTGGCAGAGTGAAGAAAATGGCATTCTTTCCTCTAATTAACTTTATGCGCAGGCCAGTGTCTCTCACAAAGTGATAAACATTGTGAAGGTACTCTAAAGCTGGCAAGATGCCACAAAGCTAATTCCTACTTTTATCTGTGTTATCACATTATTGCAATTTCACAGTGGCTTTATTCAAAAAGAGCATTTAAATGATTGAAAATACTCACAGTTCCACTGCTACTCTTAGCTGAGATACACTTGCTCCCTGTGCCCTGCAGACAATTTCAGAAAGTCCCTTTTTATAATGGGCAAAGACTGGACTAAACTGCAGAGTCTCTGCTTTTACATGTCTTCAGGTTCAGTCGGATCCTCCGCTGAAGCTTTGCTGAATATTCACAACCTCTGTCACACTCAAACTGGAGCTGCACATTTTTATATGCTAACTGTGGGAAGCATCCACAAGGATATTCGTGAGGCAACTTCATTGAGCATTTTAAAGCAGCAGCCTGACACATAATTTACCTATTTCAGTCAGCCCCTTCATCCGTTATATACGATTTACAGTCTGAGGCGGTGAGTGAAGATGCTTCTACTTTGCATTTGTTTGGCATTTTAACACATTTTTCATTTCAATTTAAAAACACCATAATTTGAGTGAAAATGCACAGAAATGTCTAAGTGTCTTTGTGTTTGGCACTTCAACCTGGCATGTTTCTATAAATCCTGATAACTTGTGTTATCACAGCATGATCTGAAAATGCTCCAAAGAGCTTTTTGGTCTTGGAGTCATTTTTTTCCAAACCTTTGAGGTGTGTTTGGGCTCATTATCTTGCTGCAGTCTGAATCCCCACAAAGATGCAAAGCAAAGGCTGCATCATGTCTCTAAATGATGGAGTGCCATTTCTCCTTGGTCACAGAAGAGTCCAACAGTGTGCAAAACACTCCCTTCAATATTCCCACCACTGTGTTTCCCTCTGATACCCTCTGTTATCATTCTCTGTCCTCTGTCCATCTCCTTACATATACTCCTCTGTTGCTGCCATTCATCTCAAACTTGGATTCATTAGTAGATTGGGCTTCTTTTTCCACTCGTCCACTGTGAAATGCTGGTATGTCAGCCCACAACAAGCACTTGGCCTTGTTTTCCCTTCAGAGAAGCGCTTTAGAGACGCTACTCGTCCTCTGAGACCACTACTAGACAGCCTTTCTTTTGACAAAGCTTTTGCTGACTGCAGTCTTCTTTATTTAGCAAATTCTCTGTCTATGATGATGATGAAGTTGCTTTTCTGTCTCTCAGTGAACAAAGCTGGACGTATTGATCTTTTGATGATGCGCTCACTTCTAGTCTCAGCCCGATCATGCTTTGGATACCACCGATCCCGTTTGTGCAAAGTGTTTTTTGAGAGTTCTGCAGCCTAAAACCCTCAAGTCTCGCCATGATCTGACACTTGGAAAACACCTCTTTGATTAGAAAAACAGTTTGACTTCTGTGTGGTTCTGTTGACATCCCACCATTTACCACCAGTAAAATGCCACTTTAAAACACAATATGTTGCTTTAAAGCAGACATGCAAACAGCAGGTGAACAACAGCTGCAAGTTGATTTACTTGAAGCCAGTGACTAGTCAGAATCATCTGGAAACAACTCAGACTTTTGTATTAGCATCTCCCCTTCATTTTGGTACAATATCAACACATTTAAAGCTATGAATTATGAATATTTCGCACATTTAAAAACTCTGTGCAACAGTATCAATTTGTCTGCATATACAAGAATCTGTGCAATATCAGTATTTTTCTACTTATGGACAAATCTCAAAATAATCAAATCTATGCAATATTAGTACTTCTCTATCAATACTTCTACTCATGAAAGAATCTGTGTAGTATTGTTGATATGTGCAGTGTTGTTATTTTCACATCCAGAGGAATTTGGAGAATATGAACATGTACTTAGGTATATTTTTGTTTTATTTTCATTTTTCTATCTGTATTTCTTAATTTGCACCATCACCTTTGCTGTTGTAACAATGCAGTCATATCATATCGTGTCATAATCTGATTGCTGACCTAGAAAGGATTACCTTATAGGTGAAGTATCTAATTTTAATTGAGAGAAGGAGAGCAGTGGGAGCGGGAGACATTCTAGCTCTTTAAAATGCAAACTAGTTAAATCTCCACAATGTTTCTCCTTTAAATATATTTCTTCTTCGTTTTACATGTCGGAAATTTTTGAAATCCTCAAACTTTCTGATAATTTCCAGCTTCACATGAAAACTTTCAAGGTATTCTCAGACTTCTAACTAAACTATTGTCTATGCTATACTTTCACATTGTTACTTTCCTGACTCTTTGTACTTGATCAAACCCTCTTCATTGTTCAGTTTTAGGTTTTGACAAGTGTAACCCCAGAGAGGACTGAGTATTTGCCTTAGAAGTTGCAAAGATCAAACTCTCTTACATTTTCTAACCTCAGTTGACCTCAGATGCACCCTCAGGGCCATTGGTTCTTTTAAACTTGACAGTGCATATTCATTACATAGCCTTCAGGTACAAAAAAAAATGTTTTCAAAGGCTGATTAGTACTCCCTGCAACTATACTAAGCGGTTTCATTTATGCTCTGGTACAATTATTCATTTGCATCAATATTTCCGCTTTGAATTAATACATTAAACCATATCTGCTACTGTGCTTCAACCTCGCCGATGGGCTTTTGATACCACTTCAAGCCACACTGCTGCCACTGATTTAATCTACTCACGTCCTGTGGACACCGTCCTGCTCTCCTGGGCCAGAGGAGGTCCACAACCAGTCTGAGTGCAGGCGCTGAGTTGGAATCGGTAGAGGCTGCCCCCCTCCAATCCCAAAAGCTGCCACTGGGTGGTTTCGGCCCCAGTGATGTTCACCTCCTGGGAATCCACCACCTCCAGTGTGGTCTCATTAACTATAGATGGAGAGGAAAGATGTCAGGTCAGTTCATGTGAGCCTGTGACGGATCGACGGCAGAAAAAAAGTCATCACAGTCGGGTCGTGTTGTGTAGCGCTAATGGAACACAACTATAATGAGGGTCAATATCCGAGGGAAGGGGGAAGATGAAGAGATGTCACGCTAACTCATGCAGAAAGTGAATATGGCTGATACATGTCGTGACAGGTGAGCTGAGGAGGAATACATTATGAAGAAAAGGCGAGAGAGAAGATGAAAGGGGGGAAATAGAGAGCTCATGCTGATGGGGGGGTGTAAACAAGTGGATGAAAAGAGGTGGAGGAGGAGATGAGGAATAAGGAGCAAAGCTGCAGGAGGGGGGGATTGAGGAGACATTATGAAGGAAAAGATGAAAAAATGGTGCAGAAGGCAGAAAAATTACAAGAACAGGTGCGAGGACAGAAGACAAAGAGGAAGAAAAGGAAGAGTTGCAATCACTAGTAGCATAACATATCAGCAAACATGCATTATAGATCAAAGTGTGGTGTGTGTGCAGAATGTTGAAGGCAACACACTTCTGCAGAAACCATTACTGATGCCATTACTGTGCCAATGCTGAGCTGCAGGTGAGAGCTCATGTGCCAAGATTTTGTGCCATTTTGCAGCACAGAACACTGTATACTTAATATTTTTGGTTACAAGAGAACCAAGTGGATATACAGATTGTATATACAGTGCAACATAGAATATTTTGTTGAAGGAAATTAACAGGAAACTAAATTTGAAATGCACTGGAATCAATTCAGCGGAAAAACTTCCAACACCCACAGACTGCACTGTGTGGGAAAAGCTGTGTAAAGTCTGACATCTGATACGGGAAAAAAAAGAAAAAAACCAGCAAGGAGAGGGGGGACAGAGTGTATTGAAGAGCTGGCCAGACTCCGTGGGTGCAGGTGGAGGCGGCACAGGACTGTCTCTGCCTTACATTTTTTGCACAAAAGACTTCAGAAATGTCAGCCAACGAGAGTGTAGGCTTTGAAAACAGAGACTAATGAAAGCCCCTCACTCGCTCGTTCACCCGCACTGTACTCGAGCATAAAGAGGGCTTCTTTTCTGCAAGAAGAAAACGCTTCTGAGCGATAAATGCCAAAGGAATTTGCACAAGAGGCACACAAACAGCACTAACTTAAATGATCCTTTTGGGGAGCGGGGGAGAGAAAAAAATGCAATCCAGGAGAGTGTGAGATAAGAAGCAGTGAAGAACCTCTCAATCTAAAGTGAGCTGTAGAATTGGAGGGTTCCGTGTTAAACAGTGCCACCTACTGTAGGGGACGGCGACACACAAGTGGAGACGATAAGATGGTGTTGGCAACATGTTTTCACGGGAATCGAACCTCTTCTGTGTGTAAAAATGACCCATAAACTTCACACTTCCTCCACTGCCACCTGGTTCTTCCTGTTCTCTCTTCACCTCTACTTATGCTGCAGCTACACTCCCCTCATCACACCTCAGACAAAGCACTGAGCTGCCACAAAGACGAATATATTAATGAAAAACCTCACACGGGACTAACAGACAAAGGTGGTATGTGTACATACTGAGCTGGTACTGCAGCAGGTAGCCAGAAAGGATGCCATTTGCCTCCAGCGGTGGTCCCCAAACCAGCAAAGTGGAGTCTTCCTGGGAGTTGGAGGCAGTCAGGATGGGGACTTGCACTGGAACTGTAAAGATGACAGAAACTGTTTGGGCATTCATAGTTTTTTTTTTAAATAATATACTGTACATGGTTCACTGTTAGCTTGTTCTGCATTTGGAAGTGGTTACAGCTGTTTTGAATCACTTTCAGGATGAGTCATACTTTACATTTTTTGACCCTTTTCTTACTAAACCAACATCCTCTTATGAGCGCCTTTGTCATTTCCAAAGATTACATTCCTCTGTCTTGTTGCTTTAATCAGTTTAAAGCGTGACCGATGCTTTTAGCTTTAGTGTATTTTGCCCACGAGTGAACAAACACAATTCATTTTGGTGTTTTTGTCGCCTCACCTCCCTCCGGAGTGCTGAAGGTGACCGGATCGCTCCTGGGCCCGTTGCCCTTCTTATTGAAAACGTTGACGGTGAGTTTGTACTCAGAAAAAGGCTCGAGTTGCGGCACGATGGCATGACTTCTCTTCCCAGGGATAGACAAGGACTGGTGCTCATCTAAAATCTTGTTGGGGTTCAGCAGACTTTTTCTCCTCACCCAGTGAATCTGTCAAAAGACATAAATAGAAAAATGGTAACAAATGAGAAGGACAGAGTTGCACTGGCACATTTCTCTTTGTCACTCTTCCTCTTTCATTGTACTTTTGTTCACTGCAGCTACACAGATGAACACATACTTCATAACTGTAATTATCTGATTAAATTACACATCAACAAAGATTAAAAATCACATACATGTCTGTACAAACATAATCTGTAAAGAATTTCTTGCTGAATTCATGAAATAATACACAACTGCACTCAAATCTGAGAGCACATTCAGAAATCTCTTTGTTGAGTTTGTCCTCCACAGAGGTTGCTTTAACAAAATAATTTAAACAGTGATGGCAGACCATTCAGAAAACAGACTTTCCTTTACAAAATCTTGACCCCTTACAATTTCAAGAAAGGATCTTTCTCTGTGCGCTTATTTCTCAGATCAACATTTTCAAGTTTAAATGAGAAGTAACTTTATTCTTCAGAAAACTGTTTTTGTAAGATTTTATAAGCAATTTGTCAATCACAATACCCTGTTCAACTGTAGCATAATTCAGTTTTATACACGTCAAACTGCTAAGGAAGACTCGCTGTGAAAGGATTTAAGGCTGAGGTCAGAGAGTATTTGAATGTGGGACCTACAAAATGAAAGAAGAAGAATTGTTGTAGAATTGTTGTAAAGTCACAAAGCGGTCTAGATAAGTAGTTGTTTTCTTGAAGAACTGTCTTTGGTTAGGGCATACTGAATACAGATGAGTGAAAGAAACGTGATACGATGACACAAAAAAAGCGAGATTTTGATCTTTGAATTAAACCTTTCAACACCAAACTACTGTTTTAGACTGTTGTCATTCCAGGAATTCTGAAAATGAGTTTCACTGGGCTTTATTTAAACCAAAAAATTATGGACAGCGCTTAATTTTAGGTTACAATTATAAGTAATACTACTACTACTACGACTACTACTACTACTACTACTAATAATAATAATAATAATAATATTAATTATAATAATATTAATAATAATAATAATAATAATAGTAATGACGTAACGTTCACTTGTTGTCATAGTTACAGTGACGCCGTGCCGCTATCTCACAATGATACAGAAATTAACAAATCCGTAGATCCAAACTATAAGCCACATCACTGCCAAAATCTAAACAGCTGGTCCTTGTGTCATTTCTGACCTTCCCTGAAAATTTCATCCAAATCTGTTAGTCCGTTTTTGAGTAATGTTGCTAACAGACAGACAGAGAGACAGACAGACAGACAAACATATGCCGATCATCACATAACTCTGCCGTGTTCCTTGGCAGAGTAATAATATGCCTGAGTACCTACTAATTATCTATACACTTTGTATTTATTTACTTTGAACTTAAAAATGCATCAGTTTCACTGCAAATCACAATGACAATAAATTTATTCTATTCTATTCTATTCTATTCTATTCTATTCTATTCTATATCCAATAAGTACCAATAAGACCAGATTTTGCTGCCAATTGCACCCCAGTATCTCTATGTGCCAGTAAAAACAAGTACTAGTAACGTGTATAGTCAGGATCAAGTCAATATTTGGTTATCATTGTAAATATTTCATGATTTTAAAGTTTTGCAAGCTACTGTTTGGAGATCCTTTGTTGCAGCTGAAGTCCACAGTTATATAAGAGTGCTGAAACAACTTCAGCACCACTTAAACTTACGTGATATCCCCCCAGATGGCCGCGCACTGTGGCGGGGGGAACCTGGGTCCAGCTAACTCTCAGAATAGTGGTGTTGATCACCTCCACTGCTATGTCCCGTGGTGCTGCAGTGGGAACTAAAACAGCAAGAAGGAAAGTTAGAACTTCAGGCAAGAGTACTTTCTAGCAATGTCACAAAAGAAATTAAATAAATGGAAAGAAAATGCTTAGATGCAGCGAGTAGCACAATAAAATAATCCTGTTAGATAATCAGAGCCTAATTAGAAGGCCTGAGGTGTTGTTCTTTTGGTTGGGGTTGGTTAGGGTGCTAAAAGAGCAGACAGATGCTGGTTGATCAGTGTAAAAGAACACAGAAAATACTCTCAGCTAGACACCAAATGAAGCTGATTTTCTATTCATAGCAAGGGGAAAAGTACAACAGCAAACATGAAATGGAAATGGCGTCCACATTTTCTGCTCTACATGCTACTGTAGTGGTGGAAGGGGAAGATGGAAGCACAGCAGACGCTACAGACAGAAGCAGCCATTGAGCCTCGGTAGGCCTACAGCGCAGAATGTGTTGTGATCTGTCAAATCTCCAGCAGCTTCTGAGACAGAAGTGAGAATTTGACATCCCCTCTCTTCTGCAAAGGTTATCTGCCACCTGCCAGGCTCGGCGATGGAGGTGTTTTTTTGGTTTTTTTTTTTCATTTTCAGAGGGAGGGGAGGAAAAGTCACTACTGCACACCTGCACGGGGTTAAAACCTCAGGTAAGAGGAAAGAAAAGAATGGAACTTAACCTGACACATTTTCCCGCAGACAATGCCAAAAGACAACTGAGGACACAGTGGGAAATGATAACAGAAGGAGTTCAGAGTGTGTCACGAGCAAAAAAACAAACAAAAAATGTGCTAGTTTGGCTTCGGGGTGATGTTGTAATGAAACGGCGAGTTGCATATAAACATCAGATGTTGGGATTATGTGTTTAACCCTCGTGTCGTCCCGTGGGTCAAAATTGACCCGATTTAAAGTTTGAAAATGTGGGAAAAAATATATGTTTTCACAGTAAAACTTCTGATGTCCACATTTTCAACATTTTTGGGAAATCTTTGAACATTTTTTTGTGGAAAAAAAAGAAATGTTAAAAATGTTTCTGAAGAACATTCACATAAAAATCAACCAAAATCCAGCGAATTTTGCTGGATTTTGGTTGATTTTTATGTGAATGTTCTTCAAGAATATATTAGGTTTTACTGATATATATTTAATCACTTTAGATTTTTTTTGGGAAGATTTTTACTCATTTATTGAAAATATTTACAAGAATTTTCTTGCCAAATTTGGGGGATTTTTTTTTAAAATAAAACTTTTAAGGGAAACTTTTAAGGAATTATTGGAATTTTCTTCCTGAAGGTTTTGCAAATTTTCAGAAATTTGGGGACATTTATTGCTGAATTTTTGGATTTTTTTTCAGACAAGGAAACATTATTTTTTGGCGCCTGTAAATGAGGACAACTGGAGGGTTAATATATTCACAACATGAGTACATCCAACTCACCGTCTTCTCCAGAGTAACCTGTAACAACTTTAGGTTCTGGTGCCCAGCCGTGGCTGTTCCTGCTGTGAATTTTGATCTCGTACGGGATGAAGGTGGACGTGTTCCTCACAACAAAGGAGTGACGTTTGACCAGGTGTCCCGTCCACTTATCCTCCACCCCCAGCCTGCGGTAGCTCACCTCGTACTCGAGGCCTGGGCCATTGTGCTCAATAGGCAACAGCGGCTGCAGTATGACAGAGTATTGACAGACTTTGCTGAAACTGTTTCCATGCTCGTTTTCAGTATGCAGTCTTGGAGATAGAGATGCTTTTTACAAAATAAAGTAGAAAATCTCCTACCTCCCAGCTAATGTCCATTTGATGAGGGAGATAGCCTTGAATTTTGATGTTTTCTGGGTTCCTGTCAGGAGCTTTGGAGAGATAAATGTGGTTGTATAATCATATCTCACTACAAAAGGGGGGTAAAAATCATGCGTTTACTGGCTTTTTTAACTATCCCCTGTAACTTTCAATAAAACTGCAATTTTCTTCCCTTACTTAAGCAAACACATTGGCAATTTTAGTGTCCAGATTTCACAGTAAAGCAGCAGCATGTGCTGAAGATAATACTCGGGTTCCTGAGAGCCTAAAATATCCACACCCCTGCTGCGACATAGTCCTGTGCCCAAAAGCTGGCTTTAACACAATGCTCCTCTCTGCATATTTCAAAAGAAATGTTAAAAGCCGTGTGCTCTGACAATCGACAGATGATCACAGCTGAACATAATAAGGGGAAGCGAGTCTCACCAGCAGGGGGTGTTGAGTATCTCCCAGTGGGCTCACTGGGGGGTCCAGGTCCAACAGCATTAACAGCATACACTCTGAACTGATAGTTAAGGTGTCCGTGCAGCGCCAGCTCAGCTGTTGCCTGGTTACCGGCCACTTTCTGTAGCTCCCTCCACCTTCCGGGCTCCCATTGGCTCTCCTCGTACTCCACCACGAATTCTGTTCCCACAGAGGAGAGAGGAGACGCACACATGTAGTTACCATATGACTGATAATCACAACTACTCTCACTGACAGGCTACCTGTAGTAGAGACTAAACACATGTCTGGACTAACAAATGAAGAGTAGTTTCTGAGTGTTGGAAAAGCTCGAACAAGATTTATTTTGGTTGTATTTTATACTTATTTTACTTTTTAGACTTTAATGTGTTGTTCTCTGCGTATGAAGATTTTCCACCTCTCCTATGTGAACTTTTTACCTGTTACAGAGCTGTTGTGATCACTGCCAGGTATCCAGGACAGCACCACATTCCTCGGATTCTTGATTTCAGATATCTCTAAGTTCTTTGGAGCGTCGGGAATGTCTGCAACACAAAATAAATAAAGCGCCATTAGATACTCAGAAACAAATCTCACCTGAACAATCACAACATGTTGAGAATTTAAACAAGACAATGAACAAATTATTGAATATACACAACGTCCTCAACCATAGTGCAATGTTCTGTTTTTCATTACATCACTGTCTACATTTTGCATGGTTTCTCAAAGTGTCTAAATTATGCATTATTCAATAAATAGTCTTACCCAGTACTGTGAGCAGTGCAGTGGCATTGTCCTCATCTAGCCTTGTTTTAGCGACGCATGTGTATGTTCCCTGATCATCCAGGTTCACATCCATGATGTGCAGCCGGCCGCCTTCCACAAAGTGTCTGAACATGAGAGGACATTCATTAGGCTTGAGAGTAACATGAACCAATCAAACAAGTAGGACAGATTCAGTAAATATGTACAATCGCTGTGCCAAAGATGCACAGCTCTCTACATTTTTAGTCATTTAATGATAGAAAATTACCTGGACTCTGCCTCTGAGGAAAGTACGATCTCCTTCCCATCTTTCATCCAATCCACCTTAAAGCTGCCCTGCAGACTTTTATCATATTCCGCATGGCATGTCAACTGAGCTGTGTTTCCCCTGACGATCTCCACATCCTGAGGTGCAACTACTATTTTTGTAGGATCTAAACATACAACACAATACCTCAGATAAAATCACAGATAAGATGGTTGCAGAAGAAGTTGGTTTTTGCCTTTTTAAGCTGAAGACATTGAAATAATCATCGTTGCTGTATCCTTTAAAGAAGATGTGAATATCTAAAGTTGAGCCAAATTACTCCCTTCATGAATGGGCATATCCTCAATTTAATTACCTCTTTGATGATGGAAATGAGGAATCAATATTTGAAAGGCCATTTTCATTTATGAAATGATTATTTAAATATACTTCTGAATATGTTCCGACACGTTATTTTTTATGCCGCATCTATTTATAACACCAATGAAAGATTAATCACAGGAAAACATGATGAAAAGAATAAAATCCTACCGTCTAGATCTTAAACTAGAAGGTTTCATTCACAATCACACAACGCTGTTTATGTTAGGTGGTTTTACACACAAGTGAAAGTATTTTACTGAAAAAAATTATCTGCAAAATCCCAACCTTGCCTCTCAGTTATAAAACTAAAGGCCCAAGTGGTTATAGCATAGGTACACTTTTGTTCATTTTCATTTTAAAGGGTGAGTTCACTTGAAAAACAAAAAAAAATGAAAAGCAAACTGAACATTTGGTCCTTGTGTGCCACGGCTACTATTAGTCGTGATTAAATAAAGGTGTAATTGTGTTGCTCAGATACCTTTTACATCCAGTACGGCCCTGACAGCCGACTTTCCCTCCGAGTTACTGGCACTACACATATAAACCCCACTGTCGCCTTTTTCTGTGCTGATGATTTTCAGCGATTGTCCGTACTCGAGAGCAAGGAAACGTTCTCCCTCGATGGCTATCTCATCTTTGGACCTGGGAGACAAATGTAGAGTGTGTTTATAACTCATCTGGCATCACAAGTGCAAATCAAAATGTGCAATTTTGCCCTTTTCCACTTGATTCAAATTAAAAATTAAGTAAAAGTGCCTTGAAAGGGAGAGTTTGAGTTACAGCAATAAATAAATCAAAGCAAAACGCATTTAGGGTTGTTGAGCCGACTTGAAGGAAACATCACTGATTGGAATCTGAAGTGCGATCTTAACACTCTGAGTGTTTCTGGAACGTCGAGAATGTTTTGTCATCGACTGTCTGAGATCCTATTTCTCTTTTGTGGAAGTGTAGCTGAGCCGCCGAGGTAGTTAATAGGATTTAATTAGCTCCAATTTCAGGGAACGGAAGAGGATTATTTCATTAAACAGACATACAGTAAGTGTCAGCATCAGACTGTGTCATACAGACACCTGAAGCACTGTGGGATTAATAGCACGACTCTACCGCTCTGCTTCATTCTTTAGACTGTGTGAAGCTAATCGAATGAAGCAAATATTTTAAAATAATCAGCTATATGTGTTATCTAACCACTGATATTTTGCTGTTTTACATATGGGAAGTGGCCATTGTCTAAGCCAGGAGTGTCAAACTCATTCTACGACCAATAAAATCACAACATAAAAACATGTTTAAAAAAAAAAAAAAAAAAAAAAACCATAAAATCCAATGTTTCTTCTGTTTTAGTGCAAAAAAAGTACATTCTGAAAATGTTCACATTTAAGGAATTATCATTTTACAAAACATCATGAACAACCTGAAAATTAAGAAAAATAAATTCCATTTCAGCAACATTATGCCTCAGTTTGTCATTTACACATTACAACTTCCAGGTCACAGAGTGTCTACAAAGACACAAAACATTCAGTCTCAGGTATCTGGAATTGAGCAATATAGTATGTTACTCTATGATCAAAATGACAAAAATCAGACAAAAAAACAAGACAAAACATTACAAAAATGAGACACAAAACGACAAAAGCAAGAACCAAAATGACAAAAAAGGAGATAAACAATATGAAACAAATCAAAAAAGAGACAAAAAATTAGAAAAGTTATAAAGCAACAGAAAAATGGACAAATGACAAAAACGATATAAAAAATTACACAAATGACACAAACGAGACAAAAAATGACATAAGTGACAAACAAAATAAAAAAAATAGACAAACAATGAATAAAGCAAACACAAAATGACAAAAATAAGACAAAAAACACAAGCGAGACAAAAACTAAGCACAAAATGACAAAAACAACAAAAAAACAACAAAAAGTGAAACAAATGACAAAAGTCAGACAAAAAACAACAAAAATGAAACAAAATATTACAACAATGAGACACAAAACGATAAAAGAGCAATGAACAATCTAGTATTTTACTTTATGATCAAAACAACTGGTCATGGTCTAGAAATTATTAGTTTTCCAAATTTAAAATTTGCAGTTAATGTCTTCTCTATAATTTTACACTTTACAAAGACTTCCCACGGGCTGGTTGGACCCTCTGGAGGGCCGGTTTTGGTCTGCGGGCCGCATGTTTGACACCCTGCTTTAGACTGTTCGAAACTAATACAGTGAAGCAACTATTTTGAAATAATCAGCTATATGTGTAATCTAACCACTGATATTTTGCTGCTATTTACATGTGGGTAGTGGCCATTGTCAAAGCAGTTTCTTACTACTTACCAGGTGATGATGGATGGTGGAGAGCTGAAAACAGTGCAGTTGATGGTAATGTCCCCTTTAAGCACTACAGCGTACTCAGCATGGTCTCTTGTCAGTATAAGAGGAGCCACGTCTGAAAGCAAAGGGAAGGAGGTGAGATTAAACTGCCTCAAAAGTCAAGTGAAATGAATGAAACTACAGATACCATTCAGACATAAACGTCACAGCCTCTTGAAAGGCTACAAAGCCATACCGACATTTAAATAAATTTCTGCAAATTACAAAACATCTTGTGAGACTAAGCAATGTGGCTGAATCTACAGACAACACCAGTTAGTATATCATGTGATTGTGGCTCTTTCAGACGTGGTTCCTGAGCTGGTAGATATTAACCCTCGTGTCGTCCTGCGGGGCAAAATTGACCCGGTTTAAAGTTTAAAAATATGGGAAATATATATATATATATATATATATATATATATATATATATTCACAGTGAAACTTCTGATGTCCACATTTTTTGTTGGAAAAAAAAGAAATGTTAAAAATGTTTCTTAAGAACATTCACAAAAAAAATCTACCAAAATCCAGTGAAATTCACTGGATTTTGGTTGGTTTTTATGTGAATGTTCTTAAAGAAAATATTAGAAGTTTTACTGATATATATGTAATCATTTTAGATATTTGTAGGATTTTTTTTGGAAGATTTTTACTCATTTTTTGAAAATATTTACAAGAATTTTCTTGCCAAATTTGGGGGATTTTTTTTTTTTTTTTAAATAAAACTTTTAAGGGAAACTTTTAAGGAATTTTTGGAATTTTCTTCCCAAAGGTTTTGCAAATTTTCAGAAATTTGGGGAATATTTTTGCTGAATTTTTGGATTTTTTTCAGACGAGGAAACTATATTTTTTGGTGCCCGTAAATGAAGACAACAGGAGGGTTAATCAATTTATAGAAAACTAATTGGCCACAATTTTGGTAATTAATTTTAAGATTTTGTGTCTTGTTTTGGAGGTTTTCAATGGATTGGTGCCACCTTAATTAGCAGAACTTTGCATCTTTACACCCAGCTACAGCACTGGCATCGACCAACCAGATGCTGTTGGATGTTTTGAAATTGAGGCAATCAAACCTTCGCAGCAGCTTCTCCTGATCTCTGGAGTAGTTTATCTTTTCATATAAGAACTGCTCAGACTTCAGAAACTTTCAGGTTGTTTCTGAGGACCCACCTGTTCTCAGTGGCACTCAATTCAAACAGTGCCTGAAACCCCAACTTCATATTTTATGGGGCTGTAACTTTTTATTCCTATTATTTCATTGTCATATTTAATTCATATTTGTCTTAGCTATTTTCTTTTATGGCTTGCTATTTAAATTGTACAGCACTTCGGTTCAACTCTTGTTGTTTTTAAATGTGCTTTAGAAAAAAATTACACTTTAATATCACGAACCGTTGCTTCCATTTTCACAAATGCGAATACTTGCTTGATATTATATAAAAATGAATAAATAGCGAATCAAATATGACAGAAAATAATGAAATAAGAAATTAATTGAGAGTTCTAAGCATTACTTAGTTGCAGCTGTGCTTAGCTTTAATGTCAGCAGGAAGTAGAGGAGCAAACAGCGCAGGGCGTCTGTTTTAGACAAGAGAGGAAGCTAAAACATCACATCTACTCCTCCAGATTATGACTCATGTTAGAAGCAGCATTCACAGTGTTCAAATGTTAGGAAATTATTTAATCAACTGTGACTACTGCTTCAATGCAGGGTGCTATGAGTGATAAAGGCGGGTCCTTGGCATGTCGATCCCATGTTCACATGAAGTTCGACAAGACATTGAACCCTGACTCTGCTCCTGATGGTCAGGCCTCGCGTTGCAGCGCAGCTTTTATTCCATTAACGTGACAAGCTATAAAGAATTTAAGTGCTTTGGATAAAAGCTCCATAATTATTTCCAAAAAATTTACAGCATAGAAGATCAAGTCAAACTTCAGCCGAGGGAGAAAAGGTCCCATTCATGCTCCAACAGGCAAACCATGAATGGGTGACATCTAAGTGCATCTAAGTTTTAGAAAGATGGAATACAGCAGCAGAGGTTGCAGAAAATCTTAAGGCTATGTGGGTGTAAGTGCTTCTTCTTCTTTATAGAGGCAGCACAACAGTCTTTATCACTATCAGCCAATAAGAAGATGGACCTAAATGAATTCTGGGATGCATTACTGTCAGGGCCACAAGCTAATTTAGGCAAATGCTTTCTGGATGACAACAACCCCTAAGAACCCGTGAGATCAGATAAAACAATGTTTGCAAAATGAATGAACCTCAGAATGTGAAGCAGCTGCAGGTTGCTTAAGTCTGCACAAACACTTCAGACTGTGTTTCTGTTGTCGTACTCACTGGCGACCATGATGTTAACGTTGGCCAGAACACTGCCGTGGACGTTGGAGGCTTCACACTGGTACACAGCGCTGTCCTCTGGTTTGGCATTATGAAGCACGACGGTGTCATCGAGCACCCGCCTGCTGCTCAACTCATCGTCTGACAGAAACACACAAGTCACATTAAAAAGTCACAACAGTGGAAAATTGTGATTGTGAAGCAATTAATCAAAAATTACAATTTCAAAATCCGTGCATATTGTGTAATATTGCTTTTGAAAATGCCTTTGATGACAAAGCCAAAGGGAAAACAGCTTTATCTATACTGTACTTGTTCTGACTGCAGAATATCTAGCAGTTAGTCACATCCTATTGCCTTCAGCAAGGCCAGAGACGTCCTCTCTCCCCCCAAACCCTTTACAATAGACACTGACTCAATGTGTTACATGAACACGCAGCTTTAAAATATGATTATTGTTATGAGAAGGGGTGAAGGTAGCTTCATGAGTGGAGGACAAACATCATGCTGGCAAAAAATGTGCTGGAAAATTGGAGTTGCCGTTTTTAAACGAAAAGCAAATCTCCAAAATGAAGAAAAAATATATGTATAGACAGTATGGGGTCACCGAGACAATTTCCTGTTTTCCATGAAAATTCACACTTTTATTCATGTGCTAACATAACTGCACAAGGGTTTTCTAATCATCAATGAGCCTTTCAACACCATTAGCTAACACAATGTAGCATTAGAACACAGGAGTGATGGTTGCTGGAAATGTTCCTCTGTACCTCTATGGAGATATTCCATTAAAAATCAGCTGTTTCCAGCTAGAATAGTCATTTACCACATTAACAATGTCTACACTCGATTTCTGATTAATGTAATAATGTTGTCTTCATTGAAAAAAACTGCTTAACTTTCAAAAATAAGGACATACACACACACATACATACACACATACACACACACATATACATACACACATACAAAGGGGCTTGCCATTTTCAGTTTGAACTGGCCAATCAGAACTCATCTATATCACCCAATTATATCTGAGATCCTACCTCCTCAGTGAACCTATTAAAGAGCAGCTTTGGCCTCTGCAAGGAAGAAATTGAGGTGATGACTTCTGTAAACCTAATGTCTTTGTAACACTCTGCTCGCTTTAATCAGACCATTACACTTAACTTTAAAAAGCACAATTTTCTCTGTAGCCACTGTAGCTGTAAAAGTCAATAAGGTAAACAGAAAAACAGAATGATGTGTGGTTCTGCATGTGGTCGGGGGTTGCACATTTCAAATCGTGTACATTATACATTATGCAACTTTGCATTCTCAGGTGATTCATTTGCACATTCCTGCACACTAGAAGTATTTCTGTTACTTCCTACAACCTGTAATCCCTTGATTACACTTCTGCTTCTAACATTTACTGACTCACTGACTTGCAACACTAAAAAAACCACAATTTTACTGTTTACTGTTATGTACTAAAACCCCAGGTCAGATTCCTTCTATGTGACAACTTATTCGGCTTTCAAACTGTTTATTTCTGATTTCCTAATGTGTCAGCCAACCTATACTTTACATCATTTTCACATTATAGTGTTGCAATTCTTGCAGAGGAATTTTTTGTTATTTAGAATGAATAATTTCAATCCAGGCACTGCAAAGAGAGGACAACTATTACTTTTAATGGAATGATTATATATTTCAACTCATTGTACCTTGTATTTAAGTAGAATTCTTTTATTGTCTCTGCACAGTGTACAATGAAAACTGAAGCCTGTCTCATGAGCTTTGAATAACACTAAGCCAGCAGTTGCTTGTCACACTGAACTCCAGCTTCTGCGATTGAAGTTTTTCATTGTGCTTTTGTCCTCCTGCCCGATGGCAAAAGACAAATTAAACCACAGGTACAATTAATCTCACTCACCTCTGAAAATCTCCCCGTTTCTCCTCCATGTTATGTCTGGCGGTGGTTTTCCACTGACTGAGCACTTGATGTGAACATCAGACCCAGTCACAGTCAGCTGGCTCTGAGGAGGCTCTGTCTGCCACTTTGGCGGCTCTGGGAGATGTTAAGAAGAGCAGTGTTGGTCTCAGTCAAAACAAATGCCATCCCCCTCATCGAGAGCTTTCCCAAATGCACCCATAAACGCATGCATAATGAGCTCCTGATGTTGACTAACCTTCCACCATCACATCAAAGTAGTGGACGACCTTTCCGGCAGAGTTTTCAGCCAAACACATGTACTTCCCCTGATCCCTGTCATCTACTGCAGAAATGGTCAACAGCCTTTGGAAGTTGCTCAGGTCTGTCCGAGCGGGCATGTCGTGTCCCAGTTTGGTCCAGGTTATATTTGGAGTGGGACTAGAACATGAAACAGTGACATGTTAATACATTGAACGTTATAATATGGTTGCAGAAGTGATGATACAGAATGCACACATACAGTCCGCCTGGAATGCACTCCAGCTGCAGGTTCTCCCCTTTCAGCAACACCACCAGCGACTGAACACCAGAGGGCAGCAGCAGGCTGGGTTTACTCACTGGGGGGGCTTCGGCTGCATTGAACACAAAGAACAGTCTGCCTCACTCGTGTGTAATTTTAATTAATGATCATTTCAACTGCACACAAGCCTGTCGTCAATCTGTTATCTGCAGCTTTTAGCAGCATGCAAATCAGCGCCTGTTCACATCGTATGAAACTTGTTTTGATGTATTCTGTGCAGGCTTTGAGGTGTGACTATCACTCAGTGGCATCGGTGCCGTCAGAAGACTCATTGTGGGTTGTTTTTTTTTTTTTTAACTGAAACAAAAACAAAATACTGTGACAACAATGCTGGCGGTGAATGTGATGGCTTGTTTTTACCAGCATGTAGATCAATCCCGTGTCATAACAGAGTTTCCTGAAGCATAAACATGACAAGTCAAGCCCTGCTTCTTGGTATAATCCCTGGATCTTGGAAAACATCCAAATGTCTGTTGGTTTTATGTTATTAGTGTGTTAAGATCTGTGTCACATTAGTTTCCCAGGATTCACTTTCTCTATTCATGACATGCTAAAGCAAAGACGAGCTGCAGTTTTTTCTGGTTAAAGCTACACAAACTCTGTTGTGAACCTACAGTTTTCAACCACGACAGCCATGGGAGTTTTCTGGACGATGGTGCGTATTGTGGGGAAGGCGGCGAAGCAACAGTAATCCGTGCGACTGTCTTTCTGTAAGGCATTAGAGAAGTACAGGTTGCCATCAGTTCCCATGGAAACCCTCTCATCCTGCTCAATATGCTCGAGACCTGGAAAAACAACATTTCTGTATCAATAAGGTGCTATCAATGTCAAAAATGTCTGCATGTGATTAGAGGTCATGTTTAATATTAATTTTAGCTAGTATGGAAGTACAAATTAGAAATTCATAAAGTGCATCAGATGGATTAAAGCAAAACATTCCAACAAAATCAACATCAATCAGAACTGGTTTACATATGATACATGACATAAGATCGAACTGCAGCTCAGTGTGGCTTTCTATGTGATAGATGTTAATGGAAATGCCCTAAAGAGCTTCCTAGTATAGGCTTTGTGAACTCATGAGTGCATAATGGCAGCATATTTGGTTTAAATAGAGCCATTATATAAGAAATGGGTCAGTGGCGCTCTGTGTCAGTCCTTGGTCAGCCTCTGCACTGTATTTAACAGGTTCATTTAAGACATAGCCTCAAGACATTGGCTGTTCTGTCAGTGTTCAAGGCAAATTTATAAAAAAAACATATTTGATTCTGATTTTTATGAACAAAAGATGTGTCGCTGCTACAAAGAGAGCCATATTTTTGTCATGCACATGGAATAGATGCAGAGAGTGAAGCCGAGTGTCATCAACGAACATGTCTGCTTTTTTAAGACCAACATTAGACTTTAAAGTCAAGATCATATCTGGTGTGATGTTTGATGTATTTATTGTTGTGACAGTCGATGAAAACATAAATCTATGGAACAAAGACTAAAAGTAGACTTAAACAGAACTTAAAACAAGATGTGTGCATGAGTGTTTTCAGTCATTGTTCCCCTCCCTGAGGGCCCATCCTCCTGAGCACTCAGAAGGCTCTTATGTTTTTGTTTCTGACATCAGTCAGGTTTGTTGGAGGCGGTCGAGGACCTTCAAGGGGTTTGGACAGAAAATTCAACCCCCCTATTGACGAAACACTTCAGACTGAGGTGACCTTTAACGCAGTAAATCACTTTCTGTGGCAGCGGTGGGAAAAAGGGCCCTGATGTGTAACTCTAGTGTATACCTTTCCTGAGCTGTCCTTATTGTCACTGCTAACTGATAGCCAGTGGGTTGTTTGCCTCCTCCAGTACAAATGCTGTCACCAGCCACTGTAGTTTATTTCAGACCTTCACTCTACCTAAACTATCCCACCTTAGAACCCTGCACAGCGCTGATAAGGAAATGAATCCCTTTCGTCCTTCTCACTCATGAACACTAAATGTATCAGTACGGTTCAAACAAACCACTTGTTGGATTGTCAGACTCAATCCAAAATACTTAAATCTGTGTTCAACAAGTTCTGTGATTTTCCAGGCAATCACACCAACCTCCTGCTAGAATCAATCTAGTGTGAAGAGAAGTGAAAGGATTTGAAATTTTCTCTCTTGATCTCCAGTTTAATACCGTGAATGGGTTTGAGGAGTTTTTCCAAAATGTTATCATTCATGCGACTAACCTTTTATCGACTTTATGCCCAATTTTACACACATGAGCAAGTGCACTACAAACTAAGGATTGAACAGAAAACACTGCACTTGTTACCAGCCGTTCCTTCTCATCCATGCAGCATCAAAATTGAAACACAACTGTATGTAATGCTGCAGCTTTACAGGCACACCTAGCATGTAAATTATGTACATAAACAAGTGCTTCATGACTTACCAAGAGACATCCAGTAGAGCTGACGTGGTGCCACTCCTTTTGGAGGGTTACACTGCAGAATGATTGGTTCCCCCTCCTGGACAAAAATAGGCTCAAGTGTTTCTTTTGGGAACTTAGGGATACCTGATCAAAGAACAGACAAAAATTATCATAAAGAACAAAAACACAGTGGTTTGATGACTCGGAAGAGCATATGGGTCAATATGTAATTGTGGGACTTTTTGTATCATAGTTGACATTTTTGCTGTTTCAGACCTAAAATCAACATGACCGCCTATAACCAAACACCACATGGCATTTTTTACAGAAAGATTCTTCTAAATATTATATATACAGTTCAGTATTGAACGATTTATAAAGATATTGTAGTAAACCTATTGACATGCCATAAATCCACACTTGACTCACACACTACTTTATATTAAATAAGTCAGAAAGCCTTGGAGTCTGGCCAGTCTTTTCTTCAGGAGCAAATGACATCATGTGGAGCAGGTCATGTGATCTGGAATTAACACACTTCCTTCAGAGGTGTTTCTATAATGGGGAACTTAGCTGAAAGTGATTTCTGGGACACAGATGCATTTTGTTACTTTCCATATAAAATTTGATATATTGCCAAAAAAGAAATATCTGTCATGATTATCTCAACTTAATAAAAAGAACACAATCAAAACGATTATTGAATCAGCTCATTTTATTATTGTTTAGCTAATTAGAAGATGGCTGTTATTAAATTGGGACAGTTATTTAGTTGACATTTTAGTGATTGCCAGTAAATTTTTTATTAATAATAAATAATTATGGAATTTGTAAAGACATGATCATAATGAACATAAAAAACATTAGCTTTTTTACTTTTAATAAAAGCGTATGCAAGATATATCCCATGTACTTGAAAAGCTCCTCAATTATATATTGACCCCTCTAATGTTCCTATGTAAAAAGTTACTTACTGGGAACTATTAGCTCAGCCTCCTCCGTCATGGCGGTTCCCAGCTTGTTGGAAGCATAACATCGGTATTTACCCTGGAACTGGGAGAGTTGCTTCCTGTGAAGCACAAATGTGCCATTTTTGTGGTGTGTTTTGTTTGTTGTGAATTCTGAGTAGTTGAATTCTTTTCCATCCTTCGTCCATCTGTATCTGTTGGAGCAAAACGGTATCCAGCAGGGCTCTATTACTGAATCCTGATCGAAGTTTTGTTGTTTTGCCACAGTTCATCTTTATTTATTTGGTAAATTCATGTCACTTACTCTGGCGGTGGGTTGCCCCTGGCTTCACACCTGACAGTAATGGTGTTGTCAAAAGGAAGCACAATAATAGGACCTGATGTATGAGATACTATGGTTGGAGGCTGCTCCACTATAAAATGGAGACAAATACACAAAGTCATCTCAGGAATGTTAACGCTTACATTTTTGACAGGCGATTACACAAAAAAGGAGAAAAATACAACTTCTTATAGTGTGTCTTTCCTGTTCTTTCGTACTGCTCTGAATGAAGCAGAAAACAAGAAGTTGTGTGCTGTATAATCTGCAAATAAGGCGTCCTGGACAGACATTGACCTAAAATGGCACAGCAGAACTTCAACCTCTAAACAATGAAATCTTTTCTCTAACACTTGTCACCTAAACAATTTACTCTAAGTTGTTATTTGTTAGCTGTAGCTTTAAGAAAGCTCCAAACATTTACGCTGAAGCAGGATAAACACCTTAAAATATAAACACATGCTTTGACACATTTTATGCTCTTACACCAGAGAGAATGTTAAAATTAAACATTGCACATGCCTTCATTATCAAATAAACCTTATAAATCGACTCTTCATTTTTACACTTTACAAAAGTCTGCACTATCTGACACTCCTACCTTCCAGAGGGATACTGAGGCCCGCGGCCGTGGTGATGGAGGCCAAGAGCAGAGCAAGCTGCAGGCTCCCCGCCAACCTCATCACCCTCCACTTATTAATGGAGACAACTGAGACCAGGAGAATGTGTTGATCAGCTGCCGTCACTTGGAATTTGTAAGGCACAGAGGACCTAGAGGAGAATATTAAAGTGCTACATTCAGTAATCCAACTTCGAACCAAAAACAGACTGGCCAGTTTCTAAAAGTGGCTAAAATAAGGCTAATTACAGAAATGCAGCACTGAATGAACATCCCACATGACCGACTGCTACGTGAAAATGAAGATTTGAGAAAAACCTCTACATATTTTGCGCTGTTTAATATGTCCATATGGTAGTTTTTATATTCTAGAAGACATATATTGAGCGAAATAAGCAGTCAGCGCCATGCCTGAACACTTTCACCATGAACCTGCAGTGCACCAATAGTATCCTCAAAAACACAGATCCAGACTTCCTGGGTTTATTACATAACAAACCCAAAGAACCAATCCTGTCAGCTTGCAGGTTGGGGCTTTCTGTGTCAGTATTCTTCTTCAGAATCAGTTTCCAGATCAAGCATGTATTGATAAATTACTCCCATATTGCAACTTCTGTGTAACGTTGAGTAGTTTTACAGCATTTGAGCAGAGCTGCGAGTGAGCTGGTATGCTTGAACTGCAGTGAATAGGGAGGGTTGCATGGAGGAAGAAGCGGGGACTTCACTGATCTGAAGGAAGCAGTGCTGTAGAGTTACATATGGCAATTTTAAGGGAGAAAGATTACGTTTAAGAGAAAAATACTTCTAAATATGTAATTTTGATACACAAAGATGAGTTTTAGGGGTTTAGTGAATGACCAGAGAGGAACTTTAAACTTTTACAAATACTTTCCACTGTTTTTGTGTCACAATCGCTGCAAAAACACAAATGCCCCATTGTTCTGTTTTGATCTTTAATTTCAAATGTGTTGACATGTTTCAATCTTTAAAAGAATCTAACTGTTAGTTCAATTAGCAATAAAGTTTGACATCAAATTCAATTGAAAAACTTATAAAGTCCTGCAATCAACCCTATTGGAAGCACTTGATGTAAGACGTCCTACTGAAGATTCCTTCCATCTAGCGTCAGTTGTTCCTCATTGTTGTAAAGTTGTAGCACAACACGGCCGAGCACTCGTCGGGAGATTATCTTTTGAACTGTAAAGCCTGGCTGGTGGCATCGCCTGGCGTGCTTACAGTAAACCCGACTGGCACAAAGGCTAAGCTGCTGTCTGCAACGATCGCAAGATCCAAGATGGCAGTCTATAAATTAGTCTAAGCCTGTCAGTGTTTCACGGCTTAGATCCCACAGTGCTGAGACTGCGGCGGCAGCACTGGCAATGCCAAATGGGTTCACCCTCCAGCTAATCCTGCGATCAGGACAATGAAGGCTGGGAGCTCCTGCAGTCATACAGTACGCTGCTTAACAAAGGCTGAGTGCTACACTGAGTTCTTCTGAGGACACTGGGCTGCATGTGTTGTCCCTTCTTAGTGGGAAAGGTTAATGTGGTAATTGTTACAGACTAGATTCAGGATTAAGCTGCTCGAATTTAGAATCAATTAAGCAAATTGAGAGATTGCGGCAGAGTATTATTTGCAATAAGGGACTTTGAGATTATCTTCTGCAGGTTTGAATAGAGAACAAAGCTGGTTAGATGTTTGTTCCTGTGGAGTGAACATACATGTTCATGTTGCTGTAAAGCTGTAAGCCACTCATTCTAGTCTGCTGCTGCAGGCTGGAGTTAACACACAGAGGAACACACACATGTGCACGCCTCCACTCACAGATAATGCTTTGCATAACTAAAAAACTTCACAGGTAGTGTTGAAATTTATGTCACAGAAAGAAAACCACATCAGCACAGCGGAGTCTGCAAAGTCCTCATCAGCCGGGTGGCCCGCAGTCCTCAGGTGACATGAGATGTGGGACCTTTTATCAGGATTTGTGCTGATCCTGACAACACATCAACAACGAGCACATAGCCAACTTTCATTCAAGCGCAGCAAATCCACTGCCTGGTGCACACCCAGAGAACTTCATGAGTTGAGGCAAATTACACAGCTTTAGTATGCACGCGTAGATCTGCAAACCTGCCACTTCAATGATAACGCAAACAAAGCTGACAGTTCGCTTTAGAGGGGAAAATCCTTAGTGCAAAATAGGGGTGGAGTCCCTATGTAAACAGATAACAAAGCATTTGTTTTTAGAAGCCAAGGGATCTATTACCTGAACACATGGCAGATCATAGCCACAAATCCACAGGGATTGTGTTACCAAAGCCAATAGTTGGCCGGGGCAGGAGGAGTGTGACTACTACACGACTAATCCTCTGCCTACACACTGTATACAATGACCTCCATACCCTCCTTTCACCTCCACCCCTGCTCTTTCAAATCAAACACACAACCTCTCTTGGACAAAGCAGCAGCCCTGCAGAGAATCACCCTTTTCCCTTCATCTTTCTGCAATGTACAAACTGCAAAAGAAGCCAGGCTTGTTTATCCATGGTATTCTAATCAAACACAGATACAGTAATTACAAACAGAAACCATTCCCCAGAGATGAGTCAAATCTTTTCAGGAAGCAACCAATACTCACAGTGTTTTGAGTCATTTTACATCTTTAAATCCACCTCTAGCTGTGGCCCAAGACAGCTGCAACTACAAGTCCATTTAAAAGTAAAAGACCATCAGGGGATCATTCCAACAACTCTCTCTGAACTAACATCTCTGACATGTCCTTCCTCCTCCTCCACCTCACGTTCCTCCTCTCCTGCTGCCCGGACACGCCTCCCCACCCGCCCCTCCACTCAAGCAGCTAAAGGAGCGACAGGAGACTCACTGAAGTGACATATGTCGCCAAAGCCTCTCACTTGGCAAAGAGGCTCTCTAAGCCCGCGACAATGACAGGGACAAAGGCTGCACTGCAGGGCTACTCAGCCAGCATTAAAGAATGGGTGGAGAGGAAGTACAGGCATGCCTCTCCCTCTCTTTCTTTCTCTCTCTGTCTCAGTCTTTTGCCTTCCATCTTTCCGTCCTACCTTTACACAAACTACCCATTAACACCCGGCTCCGTCTCAATGATTCTAATGCAACGTGTCTTAGCTCCACTGAAAGGGAAACAGAGTCATCTCCTCTCAGAAGAACAGATCTTTTGTGGAAGTGTACTTTCATCTGCAACACAGCGCTCCAGGGTATTGATAGATGGAGGCCTGGAATGAAAAACACGTCTGAAATAGGCATGATGGTTATGATAAAAGACATGATCCGGCTTCTCCTTTCAATTTGTTTTCAAGGTTTTTTTTTATCAAGCAGGCGTAGTTTCTTATCTGGAGAAACGTAAGGAATGATTCAACTCTGTCTGAATTTCTTATTCAGTTATTCAAACAACTTAAAGATTGCTTTTATGAACTAGTCCCTGATGTTATCTTCCTGTAATTCTTTCAAGAGGCCTCGTTTGTATTCTGAGGAGCAAAGCAGGGGTTTGGAATATGGACAGCACATAACAGACCCTCTCTTGAGTTTGATTCTCGGTCTGCGTTGCATTAGGAATAACAGAAACGGTACCTACAACATAATTTGCTAACATTAATGGAGACATAATGGCTTCACCAAGAGGGTAAGGAATGCTCACACTGCCCTGTGGGCTCATCCAAGCAGGAAAAAGAGATGCCATTCACTGCCAAGTACATTAAAGTCTGAAATTAGCAAGCAAAAGCTCCTTGTAAGTCTTCATAATGCCAGATAAAGCAAAAGAAAATGATTTAAGCTTAACTGAATTTTCTCTGAGATTAGAAGTCTTCCAACATTCTAACTTGCTTTTGTGTTTATTTATTATGCAGCTAGAAAATGTCATCAGTTTTGAAGCGATACTTTTTACACTGCCCTACTTTTTTAATCAGTGACTGATTCAGACAGGTCTACAGTTCAGCCTGAAGACACTGTTGGTGCAGAATGGCTGGATGTAATTATGCACTACGTTTAAGACAGTTGTCATCCTTTCAAATTGACCTGTTCCATGTTTAAGAGAGCGTGGCTCTTGTAAACACAGAATAAACATTAGAGGCAAACCCTCTAACAAGTCTGCACACTCACTCACATGCTATGTTGACGTGTGCAGAAAAGATTAAGACAGATAAAAAGACAATAGTTGTAGCATGGAAAGAGATACATTATCTGGTCTAAGGAATTATATAAAGGGTTAGTTCAGGGCAAATTGGAGCCCAAAGAACGGAAGAAAAGGCAGACTTAAAGTGCAATATATCAAACAGTTAGATATTATTAAATCTCATTTAGAATGTGTTTTACGGGATAACATTAAGACACTAATTTGCACGTTTCTGGTCTGTCTTGTCAGACAATCGATTACATATTTCTTGTTTCATGTGACTGAAGAAAGCTCAATGTTGGCAAGCTATTCGTCAGACTTTTGTGATGAATTTTGAATGCTGTAGATTTATATCTTCTCTTTACTGAATGTTAGGTATCTTACGCAGTTCTTGTAGAACTGGAGTATCAATGGACACCTGCGAGAGACTGACATATTGCCTTGCTCATAACTCTTTGGAACAATGCTTCCTGTTTAATTTTGCAAACTGACAAAGCACACTTCAGATTTCAATGACATGACATGACTCAGCAGAGTAAGGACATGTAAACTCTTGCACAATGAAACGAAACAAAACAGAAAAAAGATTGCGCAAGAAATCTTTTCAGGGTCACTGCTAATGACCAGTTTTATTATGTTTGCAATATTAGCACAGCTTAAAAAAAAAAATAAAAAAAAACAAGAGACACACGTCATTTGCTGATTCCAAATGTGAATTACAACTTCTATAGAATCCCCAGTGGTGACACACTGGTGGCTCTGCCCTGCCCCATGCCTTTGCCGTGATGCATTTCCTCTCCAACAGTCTTTGCCTCCAGTGCATTCTGATAATTACACGTCTGTACCTCCTGACTGTATTCAGAGCTCGTGTGTACATAGCAATTACAGAACGTTTTCTAAACAAACTTGCAAAAAGCTCGACACAATGCAATGTGAGCTTGGTTAAAATCGATGTAAAAGACAGTAGACGTGCGTGTCTGTAAGGAGTATAAACAATAGAAGGCTAAGACACACCTATGTGCTTTCAACCACAACAGCGGCTGAGGCTGAACTTACTGTTACAAGGTTGTAATACAACCAACAGTGGCTCCACATACTCAGACATAGTTGAGGGCACACAAAAGAATGACAAGTTTTAGCTGTCAACATGTACAATGACAGCTATGAAGGAAATTACAGACATCCACAAACATCTGCTTCAAGAAAGGAAACTTTGTAGCCTTCAGACAAACTGTAGTCTTGAACAAACACGGAAGTGCTTTTACAATGTACAAACTTTCCCCTGATGACTTGGTGTTGGCGAAGTACACAAACCAATTTAACCCTCTTGTTGTCCTCATTTACAGGCACCAAAAAATATTGTTTCCTTGTCTGAAAAAAATCTCAAAAATCTGCAAAAAAATTCCCCAAATTTCTGAAAATTTGCAAAACCTTCAGGAAGAAAATTCCAGTAATTCCTTAAAAGTTTCCCTTAAAAGTTTTTTTTTTAAAATCCCCCAAATTTGGCAAGAAAATTCTTGTAAATATTTTCAAAAAATGAGTTAAAAACTTCCATAAAAATCCTAAAAATATCTAAAGTGATTCCATATATATCAGTAAAACTTCTAATATTTTCTATAAGAACATTCACATAAAAATCAACCAAAATCCAGCGAAATTTGCTGGATTTTGTTTGATTTTTTTGTGAATGTCCTTAAGAAACATTTTTAACATTTCTTTTTTTTCCCCATCAAAAAATGTTCAAAGATTTCCCAAAAATGTTGAAAATGTGGACATCAGAAGTTTCACTGTGAAAATGTATATTTTTTTCCACATTTTCAAGCCTTAAAACTGGTCAATTTTGTCCCGCAGGACAACATCATGGTTAAACTTATGGAGTTGGACAACTGCCTCTGGTGTCTGTTCTTACAAAAATATGACAAAGAATTAAGCAAATTTTCTCCAGAAAACCTCAAACGTGTTCATGTGGCTGAATTATAACTATGCTGAATGAATTATTATTACCAGAAACTGTTTTATTTTCAGATTGGCACACATAATAGGTCAAATAAAGCAAGAAAGAGGAGTAGATTAAACAGTTTTTTTTTTCATTTTCTGATTTTTAGATTAGATTTAGATTAGATTCAACTTTATTGTCATTACACATGTTAAAGTACAGGTGACAAAATTCAGTTTGGCATCTAACCAGAAGTGCAATAAGTAGCAAGAAATGTACAGAGATATACAGGGTGAATGAGACTTGATATACTATAACTATGAAATATGAATGGTTTGATATATAGAGATGCTATGCACATATTTACAGGTTGTAAAATGCAGTTGGAGGTGCAATGAACATACTATGCCAATAGGCATATTATAGGGATATGTATGAATGGATATAGACATAATATACAGATTTCTGGGATGCTATAAATTATTATAAATTATTGTCATGATGTACAGTGTTCAGGATGGACCTAATTCAAGTCGGCTTTTTTGTGCACTTTTTTGCTCTTTTGACGTGACGTCCAGGTGTTTTTTTGAGCCAATTCTCCAAACTGAAACAATTAGGCTTCCTGTGAATTATAACTCTTACCAAATGCAGGGATAATTCAATAGTTTAATAGTTTAGAAAATATTTTTTAGGTAGTTGGAAACAAATAAAAGCACACTACACACTGAATGAGTGCCTCATCAGTAGTTTGTGTGCATCACTGGAATCTAGTAGAACTGATGTGGTTCCATTATTAGATCTCTGTAGATGCTGACTGATTGCTTTTCTTGTGGCAAATCTGATTTCTTCCTCTGCATTTTATTATATATTACAGTCCTATCTCTATGTCACTGATTGAAGAGGCAGTAGCTCACTCACTTTAACTCCTATTCTCTATGGTCTGTCTATACTGTTTTCCTATAAGGAGAGCAAATGCAGGATGTTTCTACTGGATTTGGATTGAGGAACTCTAAAAACAGCTCCGGTATCTTACAAAATAAAGCTAACCCCATCTGAACCTGAACTTGTGATACAATGTAAGCACAGCTGATACGGGCTGAGCTGCCTGTAGCCGTGTTTCCCCTTTAAACGCAACCCTCACCCTCACCGCTACAGTCAACACGTCTTGCTGTCATTACTTGTCAGTGCCTTAACGTGTATCTTGTTTCTGTTTCGGTCCCTCTAGCACTTTAAAAGGCTAGTAATCATGTGCGCTTGGAATTTGGGCAAACAGCTCAGTGACACTCATGAAACACATCCACATCAAACCTGTGCTTCCACTATTATGCAAAGAGGCAGAAGAGCTACACTTTTACATTGTATACAAGCAGAACAGGTTTAAAGCGCGTATTTGGAGCTCACATGTCAAGCAGACCGTAAAGCACTCCAACAAAAACACTGTCACAGACACGTGGTAAGTTAAAGGTAAAAAGCTTTTGATTTCAGACTCTTTTTTTGACTGACACACACTATTCCATGCTCTTTTTCTATGATCAAGCTCTGCTCTACTGCAGATTTGAAAATGTAAGCGCCACATGAGTTTTCAGCTCATTAACACGTTGGTGGCAGAATGGCAGTTTCATGCCTAATGTGAATGTTACTTGCAAGAGCACATGTGCTGCCTGGAAGCCTGTGAAGTTGCCGACAAACTCAGTTGGGGTTTGAATCCTTCCTACGCTGGAACTCAGCGATTTGTTGAATGACATGTGAAGAGATGCCTCAATAAACAGGAGCAAGACTGGCACGCAAACACATGGCACGCTGTGACAACACAAATTCCTAATACACACAATCCTTGACGTTGGGGATTTCACTCACAACTCCTTTAGCTTTTTTTGAAGCATTTTATGCATCATAGAAAATGTGCAGTTCAGATATTATAATTACAGAAATTAAATTCCCGTACACAAAAAAAGCCAAAGTCCTCGGACAGACAAGAGTGAGAGAAAAAAGACATGAATCACTACAGAAATATGTCCTTTGCAGTCGCAGAGTGACAAAGAGTGGCATTCAAGAGCTTAATCAGTTTTCCACAGCTAGCAGCTGGGAGAAAAGACAGTTTAGAGACGAGCAGTCACACTCAGCTTCCTCTCTTCAGAGACTGAGGCCACGAGAAGACCTCTTCACACCTTCCCTCGCCCCGACATATTGTTCATCGCTGTTGCAGAGAGGCAGATAAGGGAGCAATGCTGTGCTCTATGGTCTGCACTAAGCTAGTAATTAGTTTATGGGATAATCTTGAAGGCCTAAAGTGGTATTTAGTTGGGGTGGTAAAGTCGTTTTTAAGACGCCAACAAATGGAAGAACTTCTGGTTGAAAACAGCCATTTGTGTGAGTGCAGACCTTCAGTATTTTGAGTAAATTTGCAAAAGCTGTAAGATGGAGCATAAACATTTTGTAGGATGGCAGGTAAAAGCTTTTTTTTTTTTTTTTTTTTTAACATGTATTACTGTTTGAAATGCTCACTCCAGTGTGTCCTTGTTGTAGATTCTGAACAATTTTGGTAGTCACAGTGGTTTTTAGTGACATTTTTGTTGGTGGGGAGACCATGTTGCTTCCATTTGCATCACAAACTATGATTTGTATTTCATCTGAGAGTATGATTTTTGTTAGTTATGTAGTTGTTGGAGGCAGAGGATCAATAAATGTCCCAACTGTTTATGTGCACGACATAGTATGAATTTAGCTTTTAGTCAAAGTGCATTCTTCTTAGAGAACTTCACATGGTGGACAATTTGTCTACACGGTTTCCACTACGAGCATTGTCACTGCCTATGATGTTTTTGTTGAGTGGATCTACTGGATAGTGATGACTCAACTGTGTGCGAGTGTACAACAAAATAAATTCCTCAGGATTTAGTAACTCCTTCAAAGCGCTTGGAGAGAACTTGCCTGTTCTTGTAGCAGGAACGCACCATTGTGAAGACTCTCACTCTCCTACAGGTTGCCTCCCACCCTCCCTTTTAGATACCAAAATACATCGTCTGTGGATTTCAAAAGAACGATCCTCCTGTCATTGTGCAAAAAGACTCATTTGGGTATTTCCTTAAATGGCTTGCACCTGCAGAGTCCTCACTGAAGACAGGAAAAGGGATGAAGAGTAATCTTTACAACTTAACGTCTGTTTGTCTGGATGAAGAGTCTCAGACAGGACTTTACTCCCATTATGTGTATGTGGTATTGAGTGGCAGGCATATTTTATTTCAGTAAGCCCTCCAACTAAACCATCAAAGGGAATTTATGGGGCATCAGCTGAATTTACAAAATCATCACACTTGTGTGAAACTCATCAGAAATAAATCAGTTATCCGCCTTCTCATAATGAGCTGGCAGTAAATCAGAGCAAGTGCAGAGTTTCGGGGCATCTGCTGCAACATGTCAAGAGACTGAGTCACCTCAAAGTGGCTCCTCAAAGCTACTCCTGGAGCATTATTACATCCACAACAAGCAATCAGTCAAACAAACACAACCTTTATTTCAAGTGCTGGCTTTAAAACCACAACATGCAACATATAGTCCTGTCCTTTATAACTAGGGTCAAGTTGAGCAAAATACAAGACTGATAGTGACAGCAATGTGTTGCACTGACAACACTAAAGGCAGCTGAGGAATTTCCTGAGCATTTCCTGCTTGTTTCCACCTGGTTTGCCCTTAATCTGTTGCATAAATGCCTCGAGTCAGAGCCAGTGGCACTCGATAGATCTAAATTACTCTTCGGACAACCACCATAGGATTCGTACCTTGCATCACCCTGTGTGAGCTACAGCGTCACTGCTGTCGAACACAGGCCCATGACAGGAGTACCCCTGTGAAAGTGTCAGGACCTCGCTTCATTTGCATTTTTGGAACACCATGAATGAAAGTGTTTGTTCTGGTCTGTGTGCCCGATTGAAAGGGTCCATTAAAGAGTGTTTTAGGGCTCTGCAGTGTTAGGTCGGAAGTTTGGGAGCTGGTGTATGGAGACAAGTGCCAAGGGAGAGGAAAAAACAATGTTCTGACGGACACGGTGGCCCAGACCGATCCACATGCAGGTGATGCATCGCTTGACAGCTTTCGGCATTTGAACAGGTGCACCACATGACAAGTGACAACTGGAGTCAGGTTAATAAATGTTTCAACACAGAGACTAGCAGGCTGTGATTAAACTCTGGGTGGCTGGTCTCACATTTAGAGCCAAGTATCAAGCAAAGCCTGTTTACTGTAAGTCAGAGATTGCAACATGCCCCCTGGCAAATGCGTGGAATAGCAATTCTCAATTAAATCAGTTTCGCACGCAAAAGTTCTGCCAGCATTAAAAGAGACATCCAATTGTTGCAACACTGGAGTCAAACCTAAGAATGAAAAATGAGACACAAAAAGGCTGTTAGCATGAAGGAAGATGGACGTAAAGTAGCAGTAAAAAGAAAAAGATTTTTGATAAGATAAGATAAAATAAGACAAGACAAGATAAGACCCTCACTGGGGAAATTAAGAAACGAGCAACAAAAATCATGTGCTGCCATTAAATATTGTTCTCACAGCAGATTCTCTTCAACTTGTTCAATCTGGCACAAGGCATTTTTTAGGAAAAAAGATGTTTTCACTGAACAAAATGCAGTTTAGTTGGGTTGGTTTTATGGACACCGGGGTTATCTACAGTATGTGCGCAGTAATACAAAATGAGGTGTTCAAAAACACAAAACCAGTGAAGGACAGTAGAGGAAGTCTGTGGTTAATTTTATGCATATATCTTTATTAAAGTCATCCAACCGGTCCATCTCAACTAGTAACCTTAAATGGAGCAGAAAATTGGGACTTGCAATTTAACATACCTTAAGGACACTTTTAGGACTTCATAGATTTTAACCTGATCTCAGAGGTGAAGATTCCTCATTTTCAAGGCAGCAAAAATGTATGCAGGTTAATATGAGGAATTTCTCCACAATAAATCAAGTCACCTGAACACAGGCTTTATCTGAAAGAACATTCAGCTGCCTTATTTTTATCTATTCACTGGTAATAAGCCTTTCAGACAAGCAGGGAGATGTCGGATGATTTCCCAGAACCTCTCCATGACCTGCTGGTGATGTAGATGCGTATCAGCACCTACTGGAAAGGTAGCGCTGGGCCCTGCCAAATAAAAACGCTTGTAAGTGGAAGATTATTGTGAATAAGGTTGTGACCCTGACCAAGAATAAAAGCTGGAGAGAACGAGAGAGACAAAAAAAAAAAAACAGACAGACAGCGAGAGGAGAGGAGGGGCCGGAGAGCAGAGAGTTTTGGGGGTGATATCTATGGCACAGGAGAGAGAAATCCATGGGAATTCAGCTCATTAGCATATGAATCAAATTCCAGCAGCAGGAAAAGACACCGAGTTCAGAGCCTGTTGTTAGGAATAGACGAGCGGAATTATTGCACTGAGAGCTGGGGGTTAAGGTAAACCGAGGCATGGTGAGGATTTTAGAGGCCTGGGGAAAACATCACAAACATAAAATGACCTATATTAACACAACTCAGTGTAAAAATCAAACAAGCTCATTGCAGCACTTATGTGCTGTGTTCTCCACAGGGGTGGAGCTGAAGAGAGGATGAAAGAGGCTGCTGCTCCAAATGTTCATACCAAAGATTGGATTTTCAGCTAATGTGTTAATCACATCATATCCACGAGTACTCTTTGTACACTCCAGTATGATAATTTAACGAGGGTTCTTCTTCGTCAGACTATCAATGAAAAAAAATTAATTGGCCTCTTGTCTGATAACCTAATAACTGTTTTTGTCTTTTTTTTAAATAAAAAATGCAAATATTTGCTGTTTTCAGCTTCTAAAGACATATATATTTTTGCAAACCTAAGTTGTAAACCTAATATTTAAAGATGGCACACACTAAAGGTGATTTTTAGTATTTTCCTGTAGTTTATAGGTAAAACCATTAAATTCAGAAAAATAAATAACTAATTGATCAATACTGTAAAATTTTAGTTGCAAAACTTGCGCACTTAAAGACCTGCAGTCAAATTGTAATCTGTATGAGTAACTAAATACGTTTACTAAAAGATTCTCTCTGTTTCATTCAGAAAACCCTTGTCATTAATTGCACTGGTGCGTATTTTGTGAACAGTAGTCAGCCTGCTGCTGCTCAAGTAGGTGTGATTGAGCATCCTGGACATCTTCCAAAGCAGTGGCGTAACATAGACAGGACTGAGCAAGCAGCAATCTCCGGGGATGAAGACTGAGGCCAATGCAGAGAGGAGGGAAAGCTGCAGTTCCTCAAATGACCACTTGAGGCTGACTCCAAAAGGGAGTCAATCCCCACTGACCTCCATGTAAAAATGCCCAACTTTACAGCAGAAATAAACATGTTTACAGGCAGAAACAGATTACATTTTTGGTCTCTGTACCTGATTTCTCCATTTCTCACAACTGTAGAAGGGTTGAATTTTATTATCACTAACACATTTAAATAGATTTGTAACTGTTTTGTTCGCCTGTGCCTCAAATTCCCTTCTATTGTTGATTGTAGCTTTCACTAGATTAAACTTTTTTGTTCTTTTGTGTTAAGGTGGATTATGTGTAGGGTATGTAAGGACTCCTACAAACTCGTTTCAACAAACTAAAGTAAGTGAACTCTAAAGTTAGCAAATGTTGCACACTGTTGCGACCGTAGGGAAGCAGAGGAGAGACACTGATGCCCTCAGGAATGAGCATAAATGTCACATCCTTTGGATTTTTCTAGAAAATCCATCCTGAGTCCAGGACATAAATATCAGCCCACAAGCAGCTACAGGCAACTAAGACCACTGGAAAAAGTTATATTTTTTCATTTTTAAAGTTACATTAGAATCTGTTCACACATTGGCAATAAAAAGTGACTCATACATGAACATTCCTTCACATTCGTACATATAGTAACTTTAAATATTGCATAAATCAGTTTTAAACCAATTAATATGAGAAATAAATCATGTATTTTTAACATTTTTATTCATTCAGCAGCTGTAGCTACTTTTTTGTAGGTTTTACATAAACAGATCAGTCATAAAAGCTTAACTAGCAGTAGATGATGAATATGCAATAGTGATCAAAAAAATTTATGTGTAAGACTAATCTTCCATTTTGTTGATGTAACTCATTAACTTTTATTTATTTTTTAAAGTTAAGTGTACTATATTCACTATTTTCCTCATTCTGACATTGTTTGCTTCTCTTTAGCAAACAAATCTGGACACTTTTTCCATAAATGTCCACTTACTTCATTACTGAAAATCTCTGTAAATGCCTCATGTCAGCAGAGAAAAAGAAACTCTCAAAGAGACATTTTTTGAGTCAGCTATTAGCCTTTCATCAGCGGTGGGAACCTGTGGTGTGGATCAGCCCAGCCTCAGAGTGAGGGAACATGTAGGAACATGGAGGCCATGCGTCATTGTCAAATTCTTTCCTCCTGTCCAACACAGGATCCGTCTTATCGTCATGTTTTCACACATGTGGCTGCTATAGAGTCAGATTGTGTTTTGATGGTGTGACATGCCCTGATTTTGATCAAGTCTATCTGAAGTTTCACACCTCGCTGCAGGCTTCCAGAACAAAATAGACTTTGCAATGGATCCATCGGCACATCGGCGGGAGGTGACCACACATGGAGAGGATGTTTACTTCATAGTCTGGCAACTGGAACACGCTGTCGCTGTCAACAAGGCCATGCGCTTGAAGATGTCACAACTCATTTCTGTGCTACTGCCTCAAAGTGAGTGTTTGTCCTGAAAGACGGCAGCTTAAGGGCACTGTTCAATAGCGAGAGTTCACATGAATGCTGCGAAGAGCATTTCAAGTGCCAATAAACCATGTTCCTCACTCGCTAGAAGGAATGCCGCCTATTGTCAATTGAAGTTGTCCAAAAGCTCCTGCGAGTGCAGCTCAGGAGGAGGGTGTTAGCGGTGGATGCAGGCTGAAGACAGCGTACGTGATTGCCCTCAAAGCCAGATCATCCGACTCATTCAGCCGGGGTGCAGAGTTATTTGTGCCCCCTGTGTGAGGCGTTGATTTCACCCAACATTTGTCAGCTGGAGCGGTCGTGACCTTTGCTCTCGGGTAGTTAGGAACCGCCGGAGATGGGAAGCAGAAAGCCAGACTCCATGGTAACAAGAACGCTATGCTGGAAAGAATTTTTGGCACATTTCCATGGAATAAACGCTCAAATCCTTTGACAGATCAAAGTTTGGCGCTAACGGATCTGTCATCGTGTGTTTTTAAAAAGATAGGACAGAGAGGCTGAAGTTTCTGGCGGTGGCGTCTCTATTTTAAACTGAGTTCCTGTGTCAGTCCCTCTTGTAAATATTTCACAAGCATTCCAAAAGTGGACTGGCTGTCCTCGAAGCAGAGCAATAAATCCTCTCACCAAATACACTCATCAGAGCTCGGGTCTTCTCTTTAATGGTCATCTTCTGACCAACCGAGCATCGTTAAATTACCGAGTGAGAAGTTTTGGAGGGAAATCCTGCATGTTCTTTTATGGCACAAAAGCAGGGAGGCGCAGCACGATGTAATACTCACAGCAGGAGAGATCATGGGAACTACACCGCTAAACCACCTGACATTCTCTCTCAAATGTAAAAATTCTCCTTTACATTCATTTTGTACTGGCGCAGATCACGGATGCGGTGCATGATGCTAATACAAAAAAAGATTAGACCAAAATCCGGCTTGCACAAAACATGCAAAGGCTAATTATGACACTAAGTTTCTGACAGCTGTTGTTTTCATCCTCAAGAGCAAATTCAGCAGCACACAGGCTCCCTTAATTTATTCATGTATGCAGTATTCTCAGATTATCAGCTTAAACAGTATTTAAACAGTTAATCCACATGAAAGCTTTCTCTGAGTCTACTGATATGTAAAATATGTGATTATTGTGCTTGTCTCGACGAGCAAACCCCATTTCTTCTGCACATTCCTTCTTTTTCTGCAGGAGTGAGAGGAGTTTGCAGCCTTAAAAGTATTCCGCATGAATTATTTGTAGTGTTTTATGAATGATTTGACGGTAACATCGCAGTGTATAATTTAGAATATATTAGTTAGCACTTAGCGGTTGTTCTTGGAGAGCTTTGCACATGAAGTATTTAGCATCTTGTGCCTGTTTGACAACTTTTTCTAATATGAATTGATGAAAAACCTTTAATTTCTCTACACTAAGCAGCTAACTGCTGGTCTGATTTTTTGTGAATTGATTTTAGTCTTTATTCCTAGACTTTCTAATTAAGGGAATCTCCAACTGTGTCTGCCTCATCAACAAAGTTTCAACGTGGAAATCAATTCCAAATGAAAACAGCAAAGGCACACATTAAATCCACTGAAATATCTCTGCAAGCAACAGACAAGGGAAGTTACTTGCGATTGGGTTTATTCTACCATTAAATTAGACTATTAGGCTGCATTATATTCTTTCATGCAGTGGCTTCATGTTGATACCATAATTTTGTTGACTATAAGTGACTGGTGTGGAGTTTTTACTCTTCTCAGTGCATCACTGATTAAGTGGCTGAGAAACTCACCCCCCGCCTGCTAAGGCTCTTACATCGCACTAGCTGCTCCTAATGGATAACAATGAGCTGCTAAGATGCTGACAGAAGCTAAATATACTCTGTTCTGTCACAACACATTTGGCAGCATTTTAAATCCATCCAGTGCACTCTACAATAGCAGACTGTTGCATAAAAGCGCTACCTAGGACATTATAAAATAATGCTTTATAGTTTAATATTTAGGCTGTAATTTTATTATCTCTCAAGGGCACTCATTGAAATACTTTGAAATTCAAAATTTCAATCCTAGAGTGTTATTGGAGGACATAAGACTTTATACTTTTGCGACATTTTTCAAAATTTAAATTCAAGGTGAATTTGAATGAAATTACCATATATGGTTCCTTGCCTGTTAGTGGTAAAAAAAAAATAAAAATAAAAAATTCCAAGAAATGTATATATCATCACTTAGCACAACTACTCAACCGTAAAATGTGTGAGTTTCGTTAACTAACCACGGATAGTTTTGACGTCTCGACCGCAAATATAGAAGAGGAGTGATCCGCAAGTCCGTCTTTTTCCAACTTCAGAGAAAAGAGAACGTTTGATACATTCCAGGCCTCTGCTGATTGGTCAGATTCCGCAATTTAGTAATGTAGAGTGATCTTCACTGATTGGCTGGATGAAAACTACATGCTTCTCAACCTCACTTTAACCCTCCTGTCTTCATTTACGGGCACCAAAAAATATTGTTTCCTTGTCTGAAAAAAAAATCCAAAAATTCAGCAAAAAAAATTCCCCAAATTTCTGAAAATTTGCAAAACCTTCAGGAAGAAAATTCCAATAATTCTTTAAAGTTTTATTTTAAAAAAATCCCCCAAATTTGGCAAGAAAATTCTTGTAAATATTTTCAAAAAATGAGTAAAAATCTTCCAAAAAAATCCTAAAAATATCTAAAGTGATTTCATATATATATCAGTAAAACTTCTAATATTTTCTTTAAGAACATTCACAAAAAAATCAACCAAAATCCAGTGAAATTTGCTGGATTTTGGTTGATTTTGACGACACGAGGGTTAATGTGTACTGAAGTTACCAAATATGATCACTTGCCTGATGAAGGGTTAAGGAGCTATGGAGGTGTGTTTGTCAGTTTTGCACCTTTGCAAAGCCTGAGTTCAACGTAATACTGCCGAAGGCTCCAATTATACAATTACATGGGTTGCTGAGGGGCAATTATCTCTTCTCCATCTCTAAAACTAGATGGGTGGAGACAGCATGCCTTACATGTCGCAACATATGCTGGATATACCTGTGTGCATCCTCTGAGAAACTAGTAGGCGGTGATTCACTGGGACCCTGTGACATTTGTTCTCTCTCATCGTCGCCACCAGGGAGCTATTTGCTTTAGAAAGTTTTGATTTCCATTTCACGGTGTCAGAGCATTATGGCATTTCCAACATGAACCCACTGTCAGTTTGCATTCAGCCGCTCACGTCGCAAGAAGTGCACTCAGACAAGCCACTCACCGTTTGACATTTAGAATTTATCATCCTCTCTGTGTCTCTAATAAAGTAGAAAATGTTGGTGAGTCATGGATGTGGAAGGTTCAATTCATATTTGTGGGAACTCTTTAGTTGCAACCATCTGCGCTATGTAAGTGTTTCTGAGAAAAACAAGACAAATGCGTTTTTATACTCAACAAGGCAGAGCGAGAACCAGCTGAGGGTTTCAGTGAGGAAACAGGTGACACTTTAACAAGCGCCTATTTAAGAAGTAAAGTGTTTGTAGTTAATTCCAGCATCTCCAATGGGAAGAGTTGATGGTTCTCTTTAACATAAGTAACATTAGTCTGAGTGTCTTTGAGTTTTGGACATTTGAAGACATCAGTTAGCATTCAGACATACTGTAGTAGGTGATTTTTAATGGTTTGTTTGACCAGCAAATATGAATTTATGGTGATATTAAACAAGGAAATTATCAAATCGTCACCTTCGAGGAACTTTACAAGCATTTTTTGGCAATTTGTGTGAAAACGATCATCGGTGCATGCCCAACTTTTTTATATGTTTGAGGATTAAAAATCTGCAGCTGGCTGTAGAATATAGTCCTGCAGTCAGTAGCTTTAAACACCTGAGGTTGGTTGTGTATCTTTTTTGAATCTTCAATCTAGAGGTTATACTTGAGAAAAGTTTGTCCCATTTGTGGCCCAATGTCCGTCATGAAAATCAAGATTTATGCTTTGAAAAATGTGTACACTTACTGTCTGGTTTACATGCAGGGCTTCACTGGTGACTTATTCTGGGCAGACAGATCAAATTCCTCCCCATGAAGCAAATGGTTGAATCCACAAAGCCTTGGTGGGTAAGTGTTTATGTCATACTCATGTCACAATAATATTAAGCCATTTGCTAAGTGCACATTTTCATACACTTTGTTTCCATTATCTGAGACATCGTGTCTCTGGAACAAGTGCAGAGAATCCGAGTCAGTGCTCGCAATAAACACAACCCAGGAAGGTTTTTTTAAACAAATTAAAAGCTGACCCTGTTCTCGTGTGACAGCCTGTTGTACTGTAAATTCATTTATTACAAAGCTCGACCTGAACGTCACCACAGGGAGCGAGGAGCCCAGGCTTTCCCCAATTACCACATTTCAGTCAAGTGGGTCACACAAAGAAAGAGGCTCAACCCGTTTCACTGTTACAAAGCTGCAGAGTCCTGAATGGGACAACTTCACAGGGCTGAGTGTGGCCAGAGTTCTGGGCAGCTCACCCACTACGAGTCCTCTCCACTGTCTGAGTGGCCAGACAGACTCTGACAGAAAGGTCTGATTTCACCGTGAACTAGTCAGACTTTCAAAAGAGACGTAAAGGAAGCTGAAAAAGTGACTTTAACATGCCTGGATGACATAATCATCCACATTTGCTCACATCACATCATGTTTAACAGGCTGAAGGACATTTTATTATGTAAGAAAACAGTGAAAGTCTCCAAAAGCCAAGAAATAGAAACCCTGAGCAAAACTTAATCAGGGTTTTCTGGCTTATTGATATTATTGAACTGAAGGATTCTGCCCTTTTGACTTGTACGTGTAGCTGCAGATTAGTTTTACTGTTTTATCTAATAACTCAACAAGGATCCCATAGGGGCCAAGAGTCAGGCACCATTTTATATTATATGCTGTCTTTAGACTCTTCAGTACTTGTTTTTATTGTAAACACAGCACAGTTTTGCACTTTATTTCTTTACTAGGAAGATTTGCGTGTTATTTTGCCCACTAGTTTGCTTATTTTTCCTGAATGTAACATGTGTGAGCTACTGGATACCTTAAATTTTGCCAAGAGGATGAATAAAGTATCTATCTATGTATCTATGTATCTATCTATCTATCTATCTATCTATTTATCTATCTATCTATCTATCTATCTATCTATCTATCTATCATCTATCTATCTATCTATCTATCTATCTATCTATCTATCTATCTATCTATCTATCATCTATCTATCATCTATCTATCTATCTATCTATCTATCTATCTATCTATCTATCTATCTATCTATCATCTATCTATCTATCTATCTATCTATCTATCTATCTATCTATCTATCTATCTATCATCTATCTATCTATCTATCTATCTATCTATCTATCTATCTATCTATCTATCTATCATCTATCTATCTATCTATCTATCTATCTATCTATCTATCTATCATCTATCTATCTATCTATCTATCTATCTATCTATCTATCTATCTATCTATCATCTATCTATCTATCTATCTATCTATCTATCTATCATCTATCTATCTATCTATCTATCTATCTATCTATCATCTATCTATCATCTATCTATCTATCTATCTATCTATCTATCTATCTATCTATCTATCTCTAGTCTATCTATCTATCTATCTATGTATGATAAATAACACCCCCAGCAGTCCTGATCGCGTACTTATCACATATAAAGCAAAGCTCAGGAGAAAATAACATTAAAAAAGGCACATTTTATTGCTGTGTAACTCACCAACAAGGAGCGTTTGGAAGTGATGAAAAGAAGCAACCTATCCAGGATTTCTCTCCAACTGTCTAGAAAGAATCTAACTTTTAGTCCGCATTATGACTCAGTGCTGACTGTGTGGCGAACCTCCCTCTGGAACTTTACGACAAGTAAAAGGTGTGTAGTCTACTTTTCTTTCCTTTTTTTTTTTTTTTTTTTTTTTTTAACCTCAGCCGCCCAGCGTGTTTTTGACTGACAGCCAAAACTGCGCCGTCAACAACTGCAGCTTCTATGACTCAGTTCTCCACATGGTCGTTTCTCTATTTTAGAAGCTGCTGAGGTCAAAGGCCAAACAGCGACTCGGTGTGTGCCGAGCGACTGCTGCTGTCATGTTCTATAACCGTGCAGGAACCCACAGACTCCCAGCTAAAATATGTGCAGATGCGAGAAAAACGTTGGGGGAAATATTTCAGTGCTCGTGTCCGTACGTGCATAAGCGTGCACGTGGAATGTCAATCAGCTCTTCAACCCCATGCATGACTCTAGATGTGGTTTCAGCATTGATTGGTAACACATTTTTGAGGGGTTCTGGATATTTTCCTGAAATTTTGAGCATCAAACACTTAATTATTTTCATTCTGGTGAATTTAATTCACCAATTTAGGTAGGAAATGTCTTCAGTTAGGGGAAACCTGGGAAACATTAACTATATTCTTACATTTTTATGTTGCTTTCCCAGCTAGAGTGTTTTTTTTATTGCTGTTATAAAAACATGGGCAGAATATTGCTGTGAAATGTTATAGTAAGTTATTTTGTTGTTCTCATAATGATAAGATAAGATAAAACTTTATGATTCACAAAGGAAATTCTTGTGCTAGATATTGCTCAGAAAAAACAACCTAAATTGAACAACATAATAAATGCAGTGCTTAAAAAGTGATAAGATACACACCTACTCATTCAATGCTTTTTATTTATTTGTATTGTTTTCTACATTGTAGATGAATACTGAAGATGAACACTTTTTTATTTACAACATAATTCCACATGTATTCTTTTATAGTTTTGATATCTTCAGTATTAATCTGCAATGAATAAAATAATTAGACCAAAAGCATTCAATGAGAAGGTGTGTCCAAACTTTTGACTGGTAGTGTAGGTACAATACATTACTGAAAAAGAATAAGTACGCGGAAATACGGCTAGAATTGAACAGTAAAAACTATAGCGATTACACTGAGGTAATATTGCAAATTATATTGATATTATTGTGTAGCTGTAAATGTCAGATGTCCGATGTTGAGTAACATTCTCTAAAAACATTCTAACAATGTTTAGTGATGATATGATTAAAATAATATGTTCTGCTTATTTTGCTTTGGGTTTTTTTTAAAATCCAAGGATCGTATCATTGAATTATATGGTAATTTAAAAAATTCTCAGTCCCACCTGGAAACAAGAGGCCTAACTCCCATTGTGGGGCGTAACTATTTACTATAAAGCCTGATATGGCTGTTCACAAAAACTCAAATGTTTGAGGAAATCGAAGGAAAAAGAGGAAAGCTTGGAGCTGCTGCTGTTCCACCAGAACAATGCCCCTGTTCCCACAGCACAGGTGGCAGAAGCAACCAAATGTGACCTTAAACTGCCCCATGAACCTTCCTGACCCGACCTGGCACCGTCTAGACTTCTACAAGTCAGACTGCCACCTGTGCTGTAGTGCAGTTTGCCTTTTAGACAGAACATATTACATTTTAATGTTAGGTCACTTTTATGTTAGTGTATCAGATGATAGTTTATGGAATTTATCAGAAATCTAACACTGGTAATTGATGTCCACGTGGGGCATCTTCCCTCATAAGTCTTATTCCTACATTTTTACATATCACATTCTTAAGATTTTTTTGTTCAAATTAATGTGTAAACATTCACAGGACTCTCATGTTAACATCACCAAAAGGTTTGTATATTCTGATAAAAAAAACACAGTTTTGTACTGTCAGGAAATTTGATCATCTTACCTCAAAACTACTTCCTTTCGTTACCTCAGACTAGTAAAATGATTTCAGTACTATTTAAGGATTAGTAAAGTCACTGTTATCTAAGAAAAGACTTTCATAACTCTGCTACAATTCTTGAAAAGTCAGCTAGAAGGTTCTGCAAAGTTCCAGTGATGTTTTCAGTGATAAGTTTTCTTTACTTCTGAGAAAGTTCTTCTTAAAGGTAGGATCAAGAAACTCTCCTTCCTGCCCTGATGTTCTTTAAACGTTTTCCAGTTGCAGAATGTTGAGAATGTGTTCTAAAGGAAGGTTTTTTTTAATGTGTTACCTGGACAACATCCCCGGAACACACTCAGAATGTTGTTATATTTGTTTTTAGACAAATCGGCGGATGCCTTGATAACATCTGAAAGCATTTATGTGAACGTTGGGCTGGAAATTGTTCTTCAGCATCCTCCAAACATCCTCTGAATGTTGCAGGTTACACCATATTTCACTCATTTGATTTGATAAATATCCTTCAAACTTTTCCCTCTTTGCACATTAGATGAAAACTGTTGTGTAAAACATTCTCAGAACTTGTAGATAATGTTGACCAATGTTATGGGAACATTTCTGATAATTAATACAATATAATGTAAGATAATATTTTCAAATATTTATTCTCCTGGAGATCAACTTTCTTTATTCAATATCATGCGTGCGGGGTCAACACATATAAACATAAATTACCCTTTTATCCTCTTTTATGTATGTTGTTTGAATTAGCAACTTCTTTAATACACATGTGACATCTATTCACTGCAAAGATAAATTAAATAATTTGAATTCATTTATAAACTGATGGATTCAAATAGCTCAGATGTGTTTCATGTGTTCAGAGCTTTCTTCACATTCAGAACATTACTCACATATCTGTGTCTGACATGCAGAAGAAAAAGGAGTCCACTTCTTTAGTGTTTTGCTGCAGATATTCTAAACATTGAAGGAATTACATCCTCTGCTTAACCTCTGAAATCCACACCTATGACCCCATGCTTATGTGCCCAGAGTGCTACTTGTGATTTGCAAAACTGTTGAGCCTCCTTATAAACTCCCGTTACGTTTGTCATTGGTGATTTCAAAATACAATCACTGCTCATTCATGCACATAATTGCCCTGTCCTATTATCTAAAGAGGATGAATAGCTGCTGAGTGGACTTTACTGTTCCCAGCCTCGTATATCTGCTATTTGCCTGCTCGAATTTTAAACTTGACACCGCCGGAGAAATGGAGTTGTAATGTCAATGGAGTGGCGCTCGTATTCTGCTCTCGCTGCTGGGAGTGCAGGTGAAAAAACACACAGAGTTCATCCACACCCATGTGCATTCATGTAATACTCCGGACCGTATCAGCTGAATGAGTAAACACTATAAGCGCAGACAAAGAAGGAAAAATGCTTTGTATGTTTTGCTGCACAACCGCTGAAGCACCTTGTCACTCGAAGGACCTTTTCACACATCTGAAAGAATGTGAAGAGCAGATATGTGGAGCATTCTTAAAGGTGAAGACTTGGACATACTGTACCTAAGTAAAAAAAATAACATGGCACACTGTGTTTTTCTAACCATAGCTGTAAAAAAAAGTCGCAAAGTGTCTAGTTCATAAACAGATTCAGGCAATTGCAGCATATTAGCAGCTTTAATTAAGTGCAAACTAAACTAAGACACGATCCCACAAGTTAAAGTGGTTCAGTCAATGAGCAGAAAGTGAATCAGGAATTTGTAATTAATTTAATAATTAATTTTATGGACTGACATTCTTGCTAAGCACCTGTGATTTCAAGCTCACGTGCCGGTTAAGCTTAATACACGGATTGAATTTCACTTCCTTTATGTAAGTGCAGCTCATTTTTTCTACACACTAGACCAATGGTGTCAAACATATGGCCCGTGGGCCGAAACCGGCCGGCCAGAGGGTTCAATCCGGCCCACAGGACGATTTTGCAAAGTGAAAAATTACAGAGGAGACATTAACTGCAATTTTTTCAATAAAAGTAACTATTTTGAATTTGTCCACTGTGCTGCCACAGCATTTCTATATGTTTTTTTACATATAAACTGTATAATTGACAAGGCAGGGGGACAATTTAACCTTCTTCCGAAATGGTTTCCACTTTAGTTAGTGTGGTGTGTCAGTTTTAGAATTTTAATTCACAGGCATATCTCTGCAATAAAACTGAGGCCTTGTTGTGTTCTTCTGCCACTTCAATGTTCTGCTATTGTGAGATTCTGCATTTTTAGCTGGAGTGTAAATCTCTCCTTATGTTTTATAAAACTCAGATGTGACTCAATGCTGTTTATGGATCACAAACACAGTAAAAGCATTTTTAAATTAAATACAGCTCTTCACTGTCAAGTTGTCCGAGCCATGCTCTCATCCTACAAGGTCCAAACTCCATTGTGAGAGCGATAGAGAAGAAGCTTACATTCCAATTACCACTCGAACCAGCATTGATCACTGATTCGTGAACCCTGACATCGCCCCCATTGGGAGGAACACCGGAGTGCTGTGTGGAGATCACGCATTTTCACCCATTATGAGGCCATTGTGCTGCGCTGACCTGTGATCTTGACCTTGAGTTGTGTTTCTGTCTGGCTCCAAGCACTTCACCGCTGATAAGTGAGATCTGGCGATTCCTCGCCACGTCCCGGCCTCGGTGCTTATTAACGGCAGTAATTCTATTCTATATAAGGAAAGCCATGTTTCAGCTAAACTGAAAATGATTTATTCAAGTGTTGCATCTGACAGGAACACTGCCATTTATTTTGTATCAACATGTGCTTACCCAACCGGCGGCTCACACTGACCTCTGTCTTATGTTTCTGAGCTACGGGAGGAAACATGCGAAGATATTCCAAAGGGGAAGGAGTGTAGAGAATGCAGTTGCCATGGTAATGGATGTATATTTTATTGGGGGGCCTCTCCTCCTGTAGTGTAACAATGCCCCCTAGTGATGTCTCAGATAGCTGTGCACACCAGGGAAGCAGCACCACTGTCCAAACACAGCACTCCCACTGCCTTAAATCAGTAAGTTCAGAAAGCTTTGAAATAATTTAGCTCGACTCAGATTCTGACTTCAGCAACAGCCCGGAAACTTTGCTGTTTGATGTCGTCTGTTTTCAGACAGGCTGGGAAAAAGGGAAACTGCTGAATTTAGCCAAAATATGTCTAAAAATGTAACTGCAGCATCCGTCACGTGCAGTGGATGAACCTTATTCGAGCATTAAACTTTATTTCTGCCAGCTGCAGAAACGTAGCACCACAACTGCTGCTCCCACTGTTTTCTCCTTTGTTGAATGTGGAATACGTGTTTACATTTTTTTTTTCCATTCGGATAAACAAGAAGTATTTCTCCTGTGTTTCTGTGGGTCTGTTGTGGACATACTTTATTTATTGGATTTAAACACTAGAGACAGCTTCTGAAGTCTTTCCCCTCCTTTTCCATTGTGCTGTTGTTATTTCAACCTTCCTTGCAGTGATTTGTCATAAAATAAAACCTATAGTGGTAGAAAATATTACACACCAAGTAACTTTACTGAGTTTAGTCTTTGCCACAGTTTGCAACCATATATTGAAAGATCTGTTTTGAGTTTTTAAAGATGTAGCCACCTAGGATTCAGTCCCCTCATACCGAATGGCAAGTATTAATACCGGTGCAGCAAAAATGTTAAATGATAGATAACTGTGGCTGTAATCTAGGCGAAACAAACAAATAAATTGTGTTCCAAGAAGGTTATGGATCCCAGGATTGCCATTAAACCAACATTTCAGTGGGCTTCAATGCTGCCATCTGCTTCTGACTGACAGCCCTTTTTCTGCTTTTGCAAGGCTATCATTCAGACTGGAAATATTAGCGGTGTTTCAAGGATTCTCCATAGTGCAAGCTGAACTGCTGCGGATGGTACAACAAAAAACATGTAATTATGAATTTTGGCCTTAAGATGTTTGGGATGTTTTCTCCAAGTCCATTCCCCTCAGTGCGCTTTTGCAAGCAGAACTCAGGTGTTGTCAGGTGCAGCGTCTGATTTAATGAACTCTTTTGGTGTCAGGTTGAGAAAAGTGCGCCGTGACAAGGGGAAGACGTTGTGCAGAGCAATGCTGTTTGTGTAGAGGAATGCTTCAGACACTGCCAAACATGTGTCTCATATCAGAGGAGAATGCTTGTGCTGCATGAGCGTTTTAATGACTGCTCCCGTTGTGTAGGCTCCACTGTTAACGTCAAAGCCTCATGCAAAAGTTTCTGTCGTAGCAGCAGCAATGGATTATCTCGTATTCACTGCCCTATGAGATAACAGCTTTGCAATGGGCACTAAACGGAGATGGACTGGGAATAAATGTTGACTGATAAGTGCAATCAAAGCCAGCTTTTATTGACTGGAGACCTCAGGGGTGTAAGTGTGTGTGTGTGTGTGTGTGTGTGTGTGTGTGTGTGTGTGTGTGTGTGTGCGTGTGCGTGTGCGTGTGCGTGTGCGTGTGCGTGTGCGTGTGCGTGTGTGTGTGTGTGAGGATGTGGGTAATGTCAGCGTTGCAGTGGAATACAAGGAGTTACATCACCGCCACTTAAACAGCATTATAGGCAGCTCGCTAGACTATTGGTGCCCAGGGGGGAGAAATTGAAATTGAAATGTTAAATGACTTTAATACAAGTGCACTTTGGGAATATGTGATTAAAGGTTGCATTTACGCCTTGTTACGTTGTTCCATGCTTGGCTTTGTGCATATGTATTTTCTGCACCTTTGTACAGTATTTGTATGTTTAGTCTTTTTACACAGTCAGGTTTGTCGCTTTTGGGAACAAAAGTGAGTCCACATAATGTAAATAATTCAATCTGAGTATGACAACATGATTTATAGTTGAGGTAAGGTGGAGGTTAAGTTTCTGGGCTGGGGTGTTATGCTTTGGATTATGTTAAGTCCTCTGGAAATATGAATTAATTCAGGACTGTGTTGTGTCATTGTAAGACAGATTCCAGGTATAATAGATAGATGTTGACTTGATGCACTCCTGAAAAAGGACTGCATGTGGCTCAGACAACCAACAGTTTAGTTTCTGTGACAATCACTAACGATCTAAATTAAAAAGCGGCTGTGATCAAGGGTTTGAGATCGCTTTGTCCAGATTGGTACAAAGTCAAGGCTTTGTGGATTCCTTGCTTTAGATCTAAATCCATTTACAACATTAGCCTGGAGAGATGCAAAATTAATTATTTGTTATCCAGGCATGAAGAAAAGCTTGACAGGAAAATGTGTAAATGCCAATGTAGAGGACTGGGATAACTAGAACAAGACATCAAAAATGTGATTTTAGCCGCGTTTGCTTTAATAAAACTATATGGGATGCTACAGTAAATAAAAGCAATCCAAGCTAGCAGCAGTTTTACAGTAAAGCCAAAGCTGTATCTTCACACTCTTGCAATATAGATCTTCTGTTCTATGTATACTCATAAGTCAGCATGTTGACCATTAAGAGATCCTTTATGTTAATCATGATGTGTGAATAATTCATGGACTTGACGTTCTGATGCTAAGCTAAGGCAAAGGCATCGGGAAAACAGATGTGTTCACCCTTAACCAGCTAATGATCATCCATAAAAAATTGAGAGCCAAGCAGATCTGCTGCTGTTCCTGGTGGTCATAATGATAACACTTTGCCTTTTCGCTCTATTTCTGCATCATTTGCCACCTAAAAATGTGCAAGTTCACACTTGAGAATTGCAGAGTTGTCGCTTGTTACCAGCTGTTTGGGGTTAATTGTGGGGTTTTTTTTGCCTATTCTTGGGGGTGCTGAAGAGACTGTTTTGTGCGCTGCGTGTTGTGTTGCTGTAGTGTCTCAACTAAAGCACCTCTTTAAAGATCAACTGAGGTAATTTTTGGTTTTTAGACTCCAGCTAATGTGCTTGACGCTCATAATGTATGCTAAATGCAGTGGATCGTTGTCTCATTGACAAGTAGAGAGGAAAAACATTCATTAGGAAAAGACTATTGAAAATCCATAAAGCAGTCTGCACCTTGGACCTATACATATTTGAATCCCAATCACCTCGGATAGATCTTTTCATTGAACACATGAGAACACTGTGTGAAGTCAAATTCCAGAAGCTTCGGGATTGTATGTTGGCTGAACGTCCATTCTGTGTTTTTATGCGTATAGGAGCCTTTCTGAAGAGAGAAAAAAACCAGGAGAAAACTCACTCGGGTGACATCCCCATTGTTTGTTCCATTATTCTGCAGGTTCACATACATATAAGCCTCTAATGCTCTCAAAATGAAAGCAAACACAACTGCCAACTACCTTGTTTTTTCATGAAGGAGGCAAATATTTCATTTAAGGAGGTACACTACAGGGGCCGGGCAGCATTTGTTGGGTCAAGCAAGTCAGATGAAACTTATTTTTTCTGCTAATAATATTTGTTGGTAGACCTTTTGCTTAATTTCTGTAAGCATTGAGCTTTTCAAAAGATCTCCATAGATGTTAAAAGTAATAATAACCAATAAATATGTTGGTGCCCTTTTGTCTGTAATGCAACATGTTAGTATTCATTTCAGTACTGAAGTATTTAAAGGGTCAATGTATAATTGAGGGACATAGTTGACAGGTACCATAGTTGACATTGTTGCTGTTTTCAGGCCTAAAATCAACATGGCTATAACCAAACACCACATGGCATTTTACAGAAAGATTCTTCTAAATATTATATATACAACTGAGTAAAATTGAAATTGAAAGTTATTTATAAAGATATTGTAGTAAACCTGTTGACTACTTTATATTAAATAAGTCAGAAAGCCTTGGAGTCTGGCCAGTCTTTTCTTCAGGAGGAAATGACATCATGTGGAGCAGGTCATGTGATCTGGAATTAACACACTTCCTGGAGAGGTGTTTTTGGAATGGGGAACTTATTATTTTCTACATAAAATTTGATATATTGCCAAAAAAGAAATATCAGTCATGATTATTTCAACTTAATAAAAAGAACACAATCAAAACAGTTTTTGAATGAGCTAATTTTATTATTGTTTAGCTAATTAGAAGGTGGTTGTTATTAAATTGGGATGATTATTTAGTTGACATTTTAGTGATATCCAGTCAATTTTTATTAATAAGTGATTGTTTCCATAATAAACAATTATAGAATTTGTAAAGACATGATCATAATGAACATAAAAACATTTGTCTTTTTACTTTTAATAAAAATGTATGCAAGATATATCCATGGACTTCAAAAATCCCCCAATTTTATATTGACATCTAGCTAGTAAAAGGAGAAATTCAGTTTTAATTTTGCATTAAAATATATTCGTAGCAGCTGATTGTTTTTGATAGCATCCGTCTTGCTCATGTGTAATTAATAAATTAATTTGCTTGGTTTGTTTAATTTTTTGACTAAGTAAAGTAAACATGAACAGTCTCTTCTATCTGGTCTCTAGAAAATGTGATCGAGTTGACTCATGCAGGTTTTTACAAATGGCCAATTTCATGTGAGGTAGGCCGACCTTGTAGGTTCGGTAGCTTTATTGATCGCTGATGTCAGACAACCTAATACTGGGCAGCCAAAAAATTGAACGCAACACGCTCACATGTATGCAGACACACGCTTCAAATATTTATATGTAATGAATATTCAGCTGAGAGTACTTTAGTTTCATCCCCTACAACAGTTTTGCAGTTTTAAATATTTATAGCTGCTTAAATAAATAGCAACTGCAACACAACCTAAACATTGTGTACATGAGTAGAAGCCTGTCAGTCTGTACGGACACAAAGCAGGATTTAAATCTGTGCATCTCCTTCCTCGTGTCAGTATGAATACACATTAGAGCAGGACAGACTTCCTCATCTGAAAATACACGGCAAGTTATTCCATTTAACAATCTCCTCTTCCCACCCTTTACCACACTTAACACCTCCCCTCCCCCTCACCCGACTGAAACGAAAGCATTTAAGCAATTTTGACTCGGTTATCACTTTATGTGTTGCCATTGGCGGAATTTATATCCAAATCAACTGCACTGGAAATGTCTGTTCAGATTGGCATGAGGACGTGGGCAGTAATGTTTGCTGCCACCTGCTTCCTTCCCCCAATGTTTTCTGCTCAGCAGTGCAAGGCTACAGGCACTGAGTGTAATTCTGTCTGCTCTGTAAGTTTAGGATTTAGAGACCTTTTACCAAGGCTGTAAAGGCATCCAGAGATGATGATGTCAGTGCAATTTAATCTTGTCAAAACTTCAAGGTTTTCCTAGAGGTAGAGACTATCAGCAAACTACTGTAAGATGCTCGATTGGGTGGATTCCCGGTGCTGGGTGAGTAGTGTGGACTATTAAATTTGCACACTATCAACTGCAAGGCGTCTGTTGTTACAGACCACAAACACTGCTAAAGGGCCCTTGAGTCAGGCACTAAACCCCAAATTACTGCAAGGGTAATGTACTGCTTAAGAGACTTTCTGGCCTCATTGTGCCTCTTTAAGTTGCCTTATGTTGACTCGGTAGTAAAAACAGTGATTTTTGACTCCCTTTTACAGTGCAGCGGGTGCAAAATGCTGCTGGTTGGTATTCAAGTAAAGAAATGACTCACTTGTTTAAAGCTGCCTTTTCATTTTAACACTTGTCGCCGCAGCTGAAACGCCTGGTGCATCAGTCGTGCTGTGACATTATATAATGCAGTAAAAGGGAACCTGCTCGATGAACATATTCCACGGGCTTCAGCAAGGCACAGCAGCAGTCACAAGTAGGCCCTCACCAACACTGACCAAAAAAAACACTTCACAGGACAGCCGTTTAACAACACTACAAACTATATTCTCTGAATGACCATCAAGCTGAAACAATACCTCTGACAGACTCCAACACAACCGACCATAATGAGCTTCACTGAATTTGTTTGTGTGGTATAAAAATGGAGGGACATTTCGTTAAGAGCTGGTCCTAAAAAGCGGCGATTTGGAATATATTTCGATATATATCTTCATTACGGGAAATTATTTGAGTTATTTTGACGTAATTGATGAGATAGTGGAAGATGTCATCAGTAGTAATCTCTGTTTAAAGTAGATCTACTGTCAGTGCTGGTAAATTATGATCTATGCTGCACAATAAGCAATGGAAATGCATCTATTTAGGCTCTGACTATGAATTTGTTACTGCTGAATATGACAAATGCATTTCTGCCATATGCATTTCCATACATACACAGACAGATGCACTGCATTTCCCTGCTGAACGTACCGGACTCAGCCCAGGTCAGACCTCACATGCTGCTTTCTAATTGCAGGTCTCCTCTGCAGCCAAGTGAATTTTCTTATTGACCAAAAGCTGGATTTATCTCAAAGTGAATCTTTCCCTTCGGTAGCCCCTAGCAAGGCCTCCTAATCAGCAACAGCGGAGAGTAAATTCCTGATCCTCCACGGCCATGGAATTGCAGTATGCAATAAAAGGTATGCTGGCCCATTAGTCTTCTATGCGAAGCTGTTGAAAGGAGTCAAGCTAATGAACTCAGGCTACCAGAAAAAAAACACACAGAAAAACAAGGAAAACTTAATGAGTTAGTTGAAAGAGAGAAAAAGAGAAAGAAACCCTCAAGAGTGCCTGTGTGAAATATTTAAGTGTAGAGGAAAAACCACCCAAGTAGGCCGACAACTACTTGGATGTTTTTAGGTTTAAATGCATCACACAGCGGAACAAATGGGTCTGAAACGTGAAGGGGATTTATGGTTTTCTGAACACTGATTACAACGTGAAAGTGATGTAGGTTTACATGTATGCAGCAGTAGCTCTTACATTTTTCATGAAATAATAAAGCTGGTTACATAGTGTTTCCTCCAGTCCTGACAAGCTGACAAATTGTGAAATTACATTCCATTTACAAGTGACAAATTGCCTTCCGTTTCTACCTGTGTATGTGTGTGTGTGCGTAGCATGTGTGGCCTTTCATACAAGAAACTCTACTTTCCAGTCTTCAAATGCAAGTGTTTTTTCCCCCACACACAGCCTGAAGAGTTGCCGACAGGTGTACAGTCAGGATTTGAGCAATGTTCTGTGATCAAAAACATCATAATTAACATCTTAAATCCCATTTGAGGTGTGTGCATTTGAAATTTCCTTCTCTACTTTGTGGGAAATTGCTGTGTTTCACTGTCTGTTAGCCAACCTGCAGAGTGAGCAAATTAAGCGGCAATGTTTTTCTCTGCAAAACTGGGTTAAACATGGGGGTCGCTGCATTGTGCGATAAGCGCACGTCTTGCAATCGTTTGCTCTTTTCTTTATGCTCCCCCACAAAAAATTAGACAAGACCCAAAGTAATGCAGGAGAATTTACACTGAATCCTTTGAATGGTTGAAAAGTAAGACCTAATGACTTTTGCAGCTTAACACGTGCATTCGAGGCACAATGCTCACTGGCATCATGCAAACACACACACACACACACACACACACACACACACGAGCAGATAGACTCGTGCACTGCATGAAGTAATACCTTTAGGGGTTTGCTATTAAGATGGTTAATCCGTGGGCCTCGAGAGGAGCGGGATAAAATATTCCTCGAGGAAGCTTTTCACAACAAGCTCCTAGGATCAAGTGCATGAATAAATTACAGGCATAATTAAAGGAAATGTCAAATGGCTGCTGTATGGAGCATTATTAACGATGTTCCGGCCATGTTAAAGAAACCTGGGCCTGAAATGAGAATGATCAATGTGGGTTTAATGGGGTTCCTATTAGACCGAGGGACTACCGACCCGACAAAAAGACTGTCAGACTCCGCTGAGGCCCACAGCACAGATATTGGCCTGTGTGGGAGGGGAGGTAAAGTCCAGAAGGGTAACATGATTGCAGTGTTGAAGAAAAGGAGTTCAGTGTTTGTGTTTCCGAGAAAGAGACCAGCAGACATAAGAGAGACAGGCCGAGTAATGAAGGGCAGCTGTTTATCTGAAGGAGTGGGCAAGTTTGACCAGAAAGAGAAGAAGAGAATTGGAAGAGAGAGCAGTTTCTCCCCCAGTCTTGTCTGGGGAAATACATCTCTTCACAATGAACCAAAGCTGTCAGCGGATGCTTATCAAAAAAAAAAAAAAACACAGTGAAACGTCAGCTTTCTGCAACTCACTAACTACTGCAATCCAATTTCTTTCTGTTGGTGAAGCCAGTGTTGAATTATGGTCAAGTCAAGCAACTTTTCTCTCACAAAATTTCACAGAAAATTAATAAACTTCTCTCAGAGGAGCATCTATACAACACAAATCAACTTGTTTTTTAACTTTAGACTCTGGATTTGGGTAAGTGAGGGGGCAAATGAATGCATCCTTCAGGATTTCCAGACATCTGATAGCTTGTGTATACAGAGAGTAGATAGTAGAAGATTTAAAATTAGTCACAAAGGAATTTGGGAGTTAACTAGTGCTAAAGTGCAATTATAGACTGGACAAAACCTTACAGACTGAATCAATGCAATCTCTTGCACAATGTACAGTGCATTTACTCTTTATTATTTAGGACTATTTTTTCTGATGTCTTGACATTACTGCACGGCCTTGTGGAACAGTCACTTTGCATTTCACTGTGTGAGCATGTGACAAATTAAACTCTTAAATCTTGTCGTTGAATTCCATATTCTCTACAATGTGTTTTGCATCATCTCTGTTTTATTACATTTTATATTATTGATGAATGTTTGCTGGGGAGCTAGTGACATGACAGTGTTCATGTGCACTTCAGGGATTGAGTCAGAGCATCATGGTAGAATTCACTGCTTTTAATGTAAATGTTAGTGCAACTCTGACTCATAAAAATAACATTCCTTGTGAGTCAGAATGACAGCAATGAAAAAACAGCATAACACAAATGGAAAAATATATGTTTTCAGATACTGTGGATAGTATATTCTGGAGATTCAGGCTCTTTTTTTGCCCTTTTGTCTCCCCTGTGCACATGTTGTCAATGTTTCTCTCCTTTTGTGTTTTTGCATTTTCTCCTATATAGGTGAATGGTGTCCTTGAGTATTGCCTCATGTTTGGCACATATGGTGTAGAAGAGCTTGTGGTTTCTGGAAGTACCTGGATGAAGCTGAGTTCATTTCAATTTAATTTTATTTATACAGCACCAATGTCATCTCATAGCACTTTATATTGTAAGGTGAAGATGCTACAAATTTGAAACACTACAAATCCAAAGAGTCATTTAGATTCCCTTTGAGGAAGCACTTGGCTACAGTGGGAGGGAACAAAAAAAAACCTCCACTTGACTGGAAAAGGGCTAAAAACAAACCTCTGACAGAACCAGGCTCAGAGTGTGCGGCCATCTGCCTCGACCAGAGGATAGCAGGATAGGAGACTGACAACAGACATCCATCCATCCATCCATCCATCTGTCCATCCATCCATCCATCTGTCCATCCATCCATCCATCTGTCCATCCATCCATCCATCCATCTGTCCATCCATCCATCCATCCATTTTCTTCCGCTTATCCGGGGTCAGGTTGTGGTGGCAGCAGATGAAGCAGGCTGTTCCAGACATCCCTCCCCTCCTCGTCCTTCCCCTCCTCCCAGGCGGACGTGTTCAGAAAACCTCCAAAGGAAGTCTTCCCGGAGGCATCAGAATTAAATGTCCAAACCACCTCAGCTGGTTCCTTTCGACGCGAAGGATCAGCAGCTCTACTCTGATCTCCCTCCGGATGCCTGAGCTTCTCCCCCTGTCTCTAAGGTTTGAGCCCAGCCACCCTACGGAGGAAACTCATTTCAGCTGCTTGTATCCACGATCTTGTTCTTTTGGTGACTACCCAGAGCTCATGACCACAGGTGAGGGTTGGGACCTAGATGGATGGTAAACCCAGAGCTTTGTCTTGCAGCTCAGTTCCTTCTTCACCACAATGGTTCGATACAACGCCAGCATTACTGCTGCTGCCGCACCAATCTGCCTGTCCATCTCATGCTCCATTTTCCCATCACTCATGAACAAGATCCCGAGATACTTGAACTCCTTCGCTTGGGGAAGCAACTCCCCCCAACCCTGAGGGAGCAGTCCACCAGTTTCCATCAGAGAACCATGGCCTCGGACTTGGAGGTGCTGATCCCCACTCGCTTCACACTCGCTTGCAAACCTCTCCAGTGCCGCTGAAGGTCATGGTCTGACAGTGACAACAGACAAACAATACATTTTGGAGATCAGTGGACGTCAGTGACGCCAGTAAGTAAGTGAGTAAATAACTTCCATTTAATTCAGATATATTTAAATTCAGTTATATATCCAGTATGTTGTCTGTTTTAACCATATTTTACCCGCTTTACTACATTTTCGTGACAACCAGATGCTTTTTTCCGTACAGTAAGTGGTACAGTTGAAAAGCAGTCTTGGTCATACCCACACCACCTCAATCTCATCCAATCAGAAGCCACTCTGAGTGATGTTACGCAGCCTCTCTGCAAACCCCAACCTGCACACAAAGAAAAAGCCACATCCACATATTTCTGGGTAATTTTAACACCCCACTCTGCGGCTCTGTGTTTTCAGCCACTTGCAGCTCATTATATTGGTCTTCTGCTACATGTATACTCGAGTTCTAATGGCTCTCACCAACCCCACATATTATAACTGGCAGCCACTCCTACCTCATAAAGCTTGCACAAGTCCATCCAATTTTATGCTGCCTGTATAGTGTGAAATGAAGGCTTGTTGAAGTAAACAAGTAGATGGTGAGGAAAAAGTCGAACCGAGGCAAACCACATCCAGACACTTAATGACCCCCGGTGGTGAGAAATCTCCTAATGCCGCTTTACACAAATGTCAAGTAAAGTCTAATAAATGTATTAAAAGTAATAAATAGAAGCAGTTAACACAGCAGATTATAAAACATCCTTGGTCTCATTAGGGCGGTGAATATCTCGATTTTTGCTGAGAATAAAACAGAGTGAAGTCACTTTTATTTATGCAGCCCAATATCACAAATCACAACAACTGCCTCAAAGAGCTTTAATTCAGCATCCTCCATCCTTAGACCCCTGATTTGAATATGAAAAAGCTCCTCGCAAGAAGAAAAATGGAAGAAACCTCAGGAAGGGCAACAGAGCAGTTAGTCATTTTCCAGGATGGACAAGCAGGCACTGCTGTGTGTACAGAACAGACCAAAATAGCCAAATGACAGTTTGACAAAGTCACACTTTCTCTTTCCAAAGAGTCTCTGAGGTATGACATTGTTCTGATTTTACATTAAACAACACCTTTTATAATAACAGGTGTTAATATTGGCACTATTGTCGGTGCCACTGTGAAAAAAAGGTCCAGTTCACAGGTCTTTGGTCACTATTAAAGGAATACTTTTTGAAGTAATTTTTTTCTTGCTGAGAGCCAGACATTCATTATAGAACCAGCTGCCTTTTAGCTTAGTTTAGCACAAAAACTGAACTGACATTTTCAGAGCTCACAATTAACACCTCCTTTGTTTATTGCACACAAAAGCTGAAGTGTAAATGTTGCAGTTTCTGCCTGTTGTCTTACAGTGACAACAAAACCCCAGTGATTAGTCAGTGGGTTTTAAAGAGGCTTGGAAATTTGTTGCCACTGCAACTAACCATCTCCTGGCTTTAGCTTTGTATTTAATGGGCAGATATGCAGCTGCTTATTAACCTTCTCTTGCTTAAAAACAAATATAGAATTTACCAAAGCCCCAAACTGTGTTTTTAATTATCTTTTCTTGGCTCATATACAACTTTAACCCCTTCCAAATGAAAATAATAAAGCTAATGCTATTTCAGTGTCTACTACCTTTATCATAGAGCCACAGGCAGCTCATATTTGATGTTCTCTCAAACAATTGGGTTGGTAAGCCAAATGTAGACCGGTCTCTAATCTATAATCTATAATATAATAAGTCACAACTGAGTTTATAGAAATGTGTTTGCCTGATGATTTTAAATCATATTTGTGATTCTACATATCGTTTGAAACATAAAAATAAGCCATGACCAAATTCATTTTACAGTAAAAAATTTGTGTTTAACACTGAAAAACTCCTATTTTCTGTCATTAAAACAGTGTCACCAGATTTTTATTCATAAGTTGCTAAATCCTGACTTGTGCATGGAACAAAGTGTCGCCTTTACCAGACTGAGCCCCTTTAAATCCAGGAGAAAATTTGTTTTTTGACATTTCAGATAAGACATTAACACTCATAGTAAGAGGCCATTAGAGAAAAATCGAACAAAAACAGTCACATATACGGTATGTAACAACAGCAAAAAAACATTTTATAATTTGTGTGCATGTGTGTGTTGTGATGTTGGTTGTGTTGCTTTTTTTCTAACAAGGGACTACAGATAGAAATCAGCCCATGGCCAACAAATATATTAACAGAAATGTTTTATCATTACACACCGCCCCTGTTTGAAATTAATTACTAAATTTTTTTAAAAAAACAGTCTTCAAAGCAATTTCCCTTTAATTTAGTATCGGAGAAATCATGTTTTCTTTGTCACTTCTTATCACCGTACACCTGGAACTGTGACACTGTTGTAGTGAGTGAAAACCACTGATTTAAATCTGTAAAGTGTCATTAGTCTCATTAGCTCAGCTGAACATCTTTAAACTCTGTGAGCGAAAACTTCTTCAGAGAGTAAATATGTAGATAAATAACTATGGGAGTGGGGTACTGAGTGACTGATGATGGAGATGGAGAAGGGTAGGAAGAAATACGCTTAGAATACATTGACCCAATGTACTTCTGTGCTCTTTTTGTATCAGGATGGATAGAGACTTTAAGTTGTTGTGATAACTTTATGACTACAAAGAGTCACAGACCGATGTGTATTTGGAACACTAGAGTGCCTCTTTGTTGTGCAGTCAGTGGTAGACAATGAGCCAGGAGGAAAATTTACTCCAGCGTTATGGTTTAATGCATATCTGCACAGTACATGTGTGACTTTAATAATCGTCCTACTTTGTCCTACTCCTTTTCGGATATGCTGGATTATTATTTGGGTTATTATTTTTTGCTTTGTTTTGTTTTGTTTTGTTTGCTTTGTTGTTGTTTTGAATATTTTGATTTGTTTTTGTGGCTTTTTTTCTCTCACATGTCCAAATAAAAACCTTCATTCATTCAGAGTGACTGATATGATGTACACCGATCAGCCACAACATTCTGACCACTGACAAGTGAAGTGAACAACATCCATCATCTGGTTATAATGCAACGTTCTGCTGGGAAACCTTGAGTCCTGACATTCATGTGGATGTTTGACGTGTACCACCCACCTAAACATTTCAGATCAAGCAACCCCCTAACCCCTCATGGCAACAGCAGGCCACCCTCAGGAGGACAATGCACCCTGACACACCACAAAAACTGCTCAGGAGTGGCCTGGGAAACACGACAGAGCTAAGCTGTTCATCCAGGTTCTGCACTCCCCAGTTGCAAGTCTTATTGAGCATCTATGGGATGTCCCAGGTTAAGTCTGATCTAGGTAGGTCCCACCCTGCAACCCACAGGACCCACAGAATTCACTGTGGGTGCTACAGGACATCCCCAGAGGTCCTGAGTCCATGCCCCACTGGGTCAGAGGAGTTTTAGCAGCACAAAGGGGACCAACTTAATATTAGGCAGGTGGTCATAATGTTATGTCTGGTCGGTGTATATGTTGTCAGCATAAACCTGTGTGTTGTACTTTTCAGTCTTTAATAAAGACATATTCTCATTCTGTTGGTCATGATTGGCGCTGATGATTCAAGTCACACCTTAAATTGCTCACCACTGCTGGTTTGCAGAATAAAGTGTCAGTTGTATTTATGCTTCAAGATCTGGAACTGAAAAGAATGAAATCCTGACTGCCTTGTGCACAGATGTACAGTTCTGGGTAACTGTGCACCACATCTTTCAATCACAGGCTGCATATGAGTCAAACCAAAGACATCCTCTTGTGTTTCATTTTTGGTTGGCTTGTTTGCAAAATTTTTGGAGAAACGCTATTTTTAAAAAAAGCAAACACAAACGCTCTCCTAAAGTGTGCAACGTTGCGGCGCTTTGACGCAGGGAGGCGCAGTTCTCCTCCAGGTGCGTCCTCCTCCTCCTCCTCCTCCTCCTCCTCCTCCTCCTCCCTCCCGCACCTTCCCATCCCAGCGCTGCTGCTTCTGGCTGCTCCATCGCCTTCCTCGCCGCCGTGCAGCCCACTCCTTCCTCGCAGGGAGAGCTGACTTGATGCGCATAATAAATCATCTCTGCAAGATTTTCCCCTCTGGTTTTTTTTCTTCCTTTTGGAGCCCAAATTCCAGACCTACACGTGTTGGATTTGGAGGAAAAAAAGCACAAAACACGGGCGACAGTCGAGCCTCGTAACTGAGGGGATGTTGCAAATGTGATTCAGCACCAGCAAACAACGTGGGTGTTGTGTGTGCGTGTGTGTGTCTGTGCGTGCGTGCGTGCGTGCGTGCGTGTGTGTGTGTGTATGTTTTTCTCTTTTTTTGCGGGGAGTGGAGGAGAAGGAGGAGAGCAGCGATATGAAACGCGTGTGTTTGTGCCTCCTGCTGTTATCTGTGACTGACCACCGGCTCAATTTCACCTGTATGAACGACCTTGCAATTGTGACCGAAATTTTCCTAACGAGGTTTCCATGGAGGATCAGTCTGTCGTTTTTTCCTTGAGGGCTGAATTTGGTTCCTATTGGTCTCAAGATATTTCCGGATAAGAGGTAAGATAAAATATATATTCACATATAAGTAAAAAATACAAGCCCAGATGATGCGCTTTGCAATTCTTACGCACGCAAATCAGATCATTTATTTACACTTTTATTAAGATTATTGTACATCTTTATGTCCAGATATTTCTCCACTCTCATAGGCTCACATGTCGGCCTGTTGTCCTCTTCCTAATTTGCTCCTTTCTTTCCTAAAGGCACATATTTGATAGTAATTGTTTGTTTTAGGCTGGAGCAACGTGACGTGCCCTCCCAACTGCAGCCAATTCCTCCACAGCGAGCAGTCTGATTTTTTTTCTGGAGAGGCATGCTTTCCTTAAAAAGACACTTTCTTGGCGTTTTCTTCTCTTAATAAGGAGTTGCTTTGAGGCTCAGCCATGCCTTTCTTTGTGAAAAGTGATGAAGGGCTGCAGTTAGACTGTTTTTTCTTGTATTTTTTGTAGCCTCTTAACTGCCCCTGTGGTTCCTACCTGGTGTGGTGCCACACTGCAGCCTGGCTCCACATCAACTCACCTTCTGAAATATATAGCCAGACTGCAGGGCCAAGACCAGTGCATTCTCTTTAGGGGCTAAATCAGCCTTTGGGGGTTGGACTTGCTGATGGGAACAGAACCCAACATGTGTTATGAAGGATGCTCTTAAAAAGACCAAAAAATTGTGAAGAATCTGAGCAATAAGGGGACTTTACGCCTCCTGGGATGCAGTGTTCTATCTTGCACAGTCCAGCAGGTAATTTCATACTTGTATTCCACAATGTCAGCTGGAATATCTGTGATGAATGCAGCTCGGGCCTTCAAACTAAGTACACTCCCACTCTTCCAGCTGGGCAATTTGTTCGAGCAGCATGTTACTTGGATGCAGGCAGAGTGTGATGGAGGTGGTAGATATCATGTTTATACATTAATTTTGTTCTGCGTGTGTGTCAGTTAACCCAGTGGTGAGCTGGTTTCTAAAGGTAGCCTTCCTTGATTGAGAGTGATTCACCCCCGGAAAGCTTTTTCACCACCTTCAGTCATGGCCATTGTTAAAACCATTATCCATGAGTGCATGCTGAGAATGTGGGTGTGAATATGTGTATGTGTGTGTGTGGGTAGGTGGACACCTATCTGTTGTGTGTATGTGTGAGCAACTCTGTACAGTGTGTTTCCATATTTGCATTTGTAAATTATTTATTAGGGCTGTATATAAAAGGGGAAGCATCAGCTGCAGCATGGGGCCATCCCTGACAAAACCCCTTTACTAATGCAAACCATAACATGCAAAGTCGACAGTAGTGTAATACCCACTGTACCTTTCACACACCCAATCCTCAGTCCTTGAGGTGCCAGCACTTTGCACACTGTGGGCCTATCACTGAGGTATGGCATGCAGGACTCTTCTGGAGAGGAAGCGTACCAATCCAATTTTGCAGACTTTGGAGGGGGGTGAAGGAAAAAGAAGCGAGCAAACATGAAAGGTAGAGAGAGAAGAAGAAGAAAAAAAAATCCTGGCTGAGACCCCACGTGTCTGATTTGACATCCAGGCAGCTGACAAACAATTAGACCCTCCATAAGCAGCGCTCTGAACCAGGCTTGCCTCGGGATTAGGCCACAAATGAGCCGCACATCACAGCTTATGTCTTCTAAATGGAAAGTGTGTGTGCATGTGTGTGTGTGTGTGTGTGTGTGTGTGTGTGGAGGCTGGCTGTTAAATGTGTCGTACATGGTGAGAAAGCAACTTTGGTGTGTAGGTGTGTGTGGGTTGTGCGACATTTAGCAGATTGGTCTTATTATGTGCCCCTGCCCTTAATATGTCTTGAACACCTCTTGAAGAAATGTGTATTGTGTGTGTGGATGCAGACCAGCTTTTTATTTTTTATTTTTTTCCACTTGCTTGCCTCCACGCAGGTGCAAGCTGATGTACATAAAATCTGCATACGCTCTTCACACGTGTTTGTGTGCGGCCGCTCGCTTTAACTGCTGTGTTTATTGCCGCCACTCCGTTGTGTGTATGTTTGACATTTCATAATTGCATCATTACTCGCTCAGTCTCCTCCTGCAAGAAGCGGGTGCGTCGCAATTTGCAACACATGCTACAAGCAGACAGACTCTTGCCCTTGATTATGGACCTGGGTGGAATGGCTTCCTCATCAGGCTGTCTTGATTCACCCCAGCATGTGGGGAGACACATGCTGCTGTGGGTGAATCTAATTGATTGGATGGCACCCAATTCCCAGGTCCAAGTCTCCTCAGGCAGCCAGAGAGCGAATCCGTCCAAGTGAAGGATGAGCTTAGGCGTTGGTAGCTCCCCTAATAGATTGGCATGGACTTCCTCCCATATGCCTCTGGTGTCACCCTCAGATATCTCCGGGTGTAAGTTGGCCACAACGCAGGGCACAAAGTGATATTGCTGGGATCTTTGCTGATTAGAAATGTGAGAATGGACAGAAGAACAATCCAATTCTACTGTCATCATATCTCCACCACCAGGAATCCCACACTTCCTCTGTCCTCTCCTGATTGGTGATTAAACGGCAGAATGAGATAAAAAAATGTTGAAATATTGCATTTTACAACCAAATTCTAATATCAACAGGTCAAGCTCCTCTTTCCCAGTGAACACAAGTGCCATTTCGAAGCTTATTGGATGAAAGTCTCATTTACCCTTGGCTGCCAAAGATGACGTTGCCATGGAAACAGCTTCTACTGTTATCAATCATCGACTGTCTGACAGGTAAACCACCTTTTTATATGAGTAATGATTTTTTTTCACACTTGGACATTTACAGTTACGGGATGATGTGTGAAGAGCCCCAAAATCATGTCAGAGATGATGGGATGGCCCCAGTTTAAAGGGACACTCCTCGGTATTGACTTCCATTCACAACGCAGACACAATGCTCTCAATCTTCTTCACTCCACTGCGATTGCACCTTCACACATACCGTTTCTTGTACACTGCTTTCCTTGGCGCAGAGAAGAAGATTTAAGCAGCACAAAACGCAGAGCAAAGGTTTTCCTTTCTATTAAAGAAATGCACTTGTCAATAACATTCATAGCGGTTTTATTCATCCCGAATAGACGGCAAGAATTGCTTGTCTGGATTCACAGCAAACTGAAAAATATCTAATTCAACTGACATATAGTGTGCACCACTTCATGTTATTTAAAAATTATAATTCTCTCTAGAATCACATGAAAATACAAATATTTTTTATAGTCATTTTGTCTCCTTCTCCACTTTTTACCACCTCAAGAAACATACTGAATCACCCTCTGCATTTACTGATGTCCAAACCTCCATATTTTGAAAAATCCTCCCTCTGACACTGAACATACTATTTCCACCAGAAAAACAGAGAATAATGGTGGCCTGACTCCATCAAAATGGCCCTTTTTCTGTCTCCATGCTCAGCCTGGTAAATGTTTCTCTTGACAGATTGTCTGGACAGTGGATCATACCATGGTCCTCGATGGAGGATGGAGCCAGGCGACTTGTTCATTCCTGTCGACTCCATAGAAGAAGAGGCGACTCTGACTTGTGATGCGAAGGGAACACCACCTCCTCAGTACAGGTAGGAGCCTCATTCACAGCTCATTATTTCAGGTTTTTAAGTTAGTTTGATTTGGAAAAGAAGTGAAACCTGATGTACAAGTCAAACATTTGCATAATCTCTCTGAAAATTGGATTTTTGTAAACACCATATTCTGCACAACTGTTTAGTTTGGCAAGTATTTATTTATTGCAATTTTTTCATGAATGTGGACGGATTTAAGAATTTACTTGCACTGTGTTCCAATTTCTGTCTAGATAGATAGATAGATAGATAGATAGATAGATAGATAGATAGATAGATAGATAGATAGATAGATAGATAGATAGATAGATAGATAGAATCTGGATGTCACTGGATAATCCAGAATTAATTTGTAATTCAAAAAGGGGAAACAAAATGGATTTTTCTTTTTGTTTCAAACCAAAAATTGGAAAAACAAGTGTCAAAATAAAAAAACTAAAGAAACAATCCAAAACAAGGCTCATTTTAGGTTTAAAGAAATTATTGTTTTACCCCAGAACATTTGGGTTTCCAAGTGCACAATGAGAAAACTCTACTCAAAAACTGCTGCAATATAGTTTTTGTGAATTCCATTCATCATTTCTCATTTGGAACAAACAACAGCACATTGGATGGATGGATGGATGGATGGATGGATGGATGGATAGATAGATACCCATTCAAAATTGAGTAATATCAATTCAGTTTTTCACATGGAAAAGGAAGGCGCTTTCTGTTCGATTCGTTTTCTCCGAATTACACTGAGCTGCACATCGACACTCTGAGCAGCGGTGTCATTATAGCTTTACTAATTTATATTGACTAACACACCAGCAACCTGCCTCTTGTCTCACCAGCCGGTATCTTAGTGACACACACATGTAGCATCCTAATGATCATCTCCTCTTATAAAAACGCCACGAGACCAATGCAGGTTGCTAGACACCAGTTGGTACCAACGGGCGTTGATTACAAAGTGTCTTTGGCGTTCAGCACTGGAATTGCCGCAGCGCCGCCCGCACAGATGAGCTGAATGATAGCAATGTGGAGTACGTACACTCATTATTTCAGTCTTCTCACATTCCCCACCCTAAGACCAGGTATTTCCATGTACTGATTAAAGGTGAGATGAGCGTGTTTAACGTGGCGTCTTGTCAAGCCGGCTGCGCTCGGCTCTGCACGCCCTGAGCACCTCTCCGGCTTCTCTCTTGAAGTGTAAATGGGCTCGCACTGCTCCCTCCCCCCTTCTTCACTTTTCCCCCCTTTTCCTTTTCTCTGCCACTCCTGTCACTCTCCAAGATACGAGACTTTCATTGTATGCACACCGGAGCAGCATAATATGGGAGACAAACCTGATCTCGTATGGAAAAGTACCACCGCTGCAGAGTTTCTTAAAATCTGAACAGATGGTGACTCATCCATCTCTGACTTGACCTGAGGTTTGAATCCTGTAGCTCCGGACTGCAGGATCATCCAGAAAAACTCAAGTTTACTAGAGGAGTAATTTTCCAGTTTTCCAGTTGCTATTCAATCATCTGCCCTATGTTGATGGCACCGTGGAACAACACAGGTACTACAGAGTGGGTCAAAAAGAGGTGAAAACGGTGACTCAGGGATAAAGAGCTGTGAGCGAATGAGTGGACACAGACACCTGAACACACACAGGCATCTATCACAAGTCGATCCAACCCTTTAGGTCTTCATCGCGCAGTCTTAAGGAGTAGTAGGCTTAATCTCAGTCCATGCGGTGACACAGCTGTCGAGTGTAAGTGTGTAGAACGCGGCTGCAACACTCATCAACATTCAATGGCTCGGATAGATTCTTTAGAAAATTGTTTTGAAGGTTAGTCTTGAAAGCTTTTGGAAAGTCAGCCATTATGGCCTCCACGTCTTTCATTTCCACTTAGGGACAAACAGAAAGGAAGGATGTGGATGAAGGAAAGAAATAGCAACTTTTTTTATGCCGAGAGAAAGACGATGGAAAATTCTTGAAAAGTGCACTGTCCTTGAACCCATCAATGCTCAGTTTTGAATAGCATTTAAAAAGAGATAGAGGGTTGCGATGGCAGAGAATTAAAAGGAAAAAAAGAGGTATTTTCCCACTGAATGATGGGACTTGTTAAAATCAATGAATTAACCTCATGATTTTAAGAGTTCTTTTGCCCGCTTCACTTGTTTGATAGCGCAATATGAAACCTGCTGCGCAAAGTATTATTTTTAAAATTCCCACACCTGCTAAGTGTGGGAAGGATATGATAGAGGGTGAAAAAGAGTTTAAAAGGCACCCTTTGTTACATCAGCCCACTGTTACCTCTTGCCAAGTGCTAATGTTTTGTCCTAATGAGAAGTCAAAGGTGGAATAATGTCACATTATGTAAATATAATGTGACAGAGAAGAGGTGATTAAGGCTAGAGTGATGATAATATCTAGCAGGGCTTCTAAAACCTTTATCTTCTGCTCCCTTTAAATAGCAGCGGACAGCTTTGTGTATGATACTCTAAGATTAAATTTTAATGATCCCTGTGGGGGAAATGGGATAGCTGCAGCAGCAAGTACTGACAGAGCTAAATAAAGAAAAACAGACTGAAAACAGAAAAGTACAACATAAGGAAGAAATTTGTTTTTCAAGTTTTGGATAAATACATAACTAATAACTGGAGAGCATGTGTTAGCTAATCGGATGACTTCTGGATGAATATCGCAGCATCCTGGATGGTGGTATTATTGGATTGCAGAGACAAAAATAACGTGGCAGCAGTGAAACATATGTATACGATAGGCAGAATCACAACACTATCAATCATATATGTGACTAAGACTGCAGGGACAATTCAAATACCTGTCAGTATATTGAATTCTGAAAGACAAGCACACATCTGTCAACTGTCTGCTGATTGGCTGTGTGACTGAAGAAGACCGATTTGTTTTTTTCAGGGCCCATATAGACATCATTAGTAATCAGGAGGACTGAGAACTGATATTTGGAAGTAGAATACATATGCAGCAAGAATGAAAATGTCAACATTTAGAATAACACAAACTCCGATGGAAGTTGAAATGCTTTGTTTGTTTACAACAGTGAACAAAAGTTTACATCCACTTGAAAAGATCATGTTTATCAGTGCCATGGCTGTACCATGCACTTTACACCTTGACTTTGGGTTCTGTAGCTGTTCTGAAATGGCTCCGACTCTTTCCTGACTTTTTGAAGTGAATGATTTGCCATTTCATATCCTTGCTGAGCTCCCCAGTCTTTTCCACTGTAGTGTTTGTGGCTGAGTCTAAAGAGTGCATCAAATAAGTCCCATTTAAATTGACTCAGAGGAGTCAACAGCTGTAGTCAATCGCAGTCACTAACGAGAAGTTAAGAGGACATGCCATTAAGAAAATTTAAAAGGCACTAATTGTAATACTTTGAAATTCAAAATTTCAACCCTTGAGTGTTATTGGAGGACATAAGACTTTTTTTTACTGTTGAGACATTTTTCTAAATTTGTAATTTTCATGTTGAAATTAAATCAATGAAGTTACCATATATGGTTCCTTGTGCAGTGGAAGAAAAAAAACCTTCCTAGAAATGTATATATCATCACTTAGCACAACTACTCAACCGTAAAATGTGTGCGTTTCGTCAACTAACCATGGTTAGTTTTGACGTTTCAACGGCAAATATGGAAGACGACCGAGCCGCAAGTCTGTCTTTTTCCAACTTCGGAGAAAAGAGAAAGTTTAATACGTTCCCGGCCTCTGCTGATTGGTCAGATGCACATGCTTCTTGACCTCACTGAGAGGCGGGAGCAGCGCCATATTTAATGTGTGCTGAAGTTACCAAATATGATCACTTGCCTGATGAAGGGCTACCACAGCAACACCAAAACTGATAATTCAAGTGGCTCTTATTTTTTTTTTGTATTTCCAGAACACCTATAATAAATCTGCGAAAGAACCAAAATGCATGATTGTGTTTTTGTGACAAAGACACATTGTGTTTCAATGGTTCATCATGGAAAATGATAGACTACGATGACAAACATGGTCTTTATAAGTTTATTTAAATTTTTGTTCATGACTGTATGTTTTACATGTTAAATCTGAAAACTTTCCAGTGTGTATTTTTCAGTGTTGATAGGCTATCACTTATGAAATCAGATAATATTGTTGGCAGGACTTTGTTCCAGACCACAGAGTCTGAGGTGGCTGCATCAGAGCCAGTGTAGCACATTTGTAAATTAATTTATTTCAGCCGTAATTGGTTTAAAAAAAACAATACCGATAATTGGAAAATTGCTAAATATCCCCTTGGCCCAGTTGATAATCAATTGACCACTCGAGGATACTTGTTTTTGTAGCTTTTTGGTCAGGAGATATGACAAGAAAGAAAGTTATCAGCAAAAACCACAACCACAGACACTTAGAATTCCTCGACATCAGCACAAATCGCATTTTACACAGTATATTATTCTTACTCCGAGTGAGTTAACACAGTGAGTTGTGTTCTCAGCTCACCTCCTGTCAGACCACCTTGGATGGTAGAAAGGAATGGACTGCACGTTTTGCCAGGGACTGATGGTGTCTTTGCCCTCACAGATGGTCATTGAATGGGACTCTCATAAATCTGGGCCTGGATCGTCGGCGGCGTCTGTCTGGGGGCAACCTCATTATAAGCAGTCTGGACCGCTACCAGGATGTAGGGATATACCAGTGTATGGCCTACAACACTGGAGGAGCTATCCTGAGCAGGAGAGCGAGTCTGCAGTTTGCCTGTAAGTTACAGCCACTTTTTTACTAAGAGGAGGGATGGAAGTGCAGACCGCAGTTCACTGCAAATAGCCGCCAAAATTGCAGACGCGTCCCAAACTAAAAGGGCGATATTTGCAGTATTTATCAGCGTGCTGCAACTTTTGTGTGAAGCTGCATTAAATGTTAAAGGAACATGGGAACCGTTTTAGTGGTGACTGGTCTTTCCTTATGGTCACACATGCAAACTAAGAATAACTAGTTCACTTTGTGTTGTTTACTGCAATCAGAGGCCGTTTCTGTTTCATTGGAGGTACTCTGGGGTAAAGTAGTCCAGCAAAAATGCACAAGGAGTGTTTGAAGAATGTCTTAATAAGGACTGAAGCCTGAAGTAAAAACCTGGAACATAATATGCCGGTGCTATTATACAAAGAGAGAAAGAGCAGTGCACATGAATGGAAGCTACAGCACAAACAAAAACCCTATATTAGAACTGCAGTGCCAAAAAATAATAAGATCGACAGTATATGAAGCGTCTTTCACTTCGCGTATCAGGTAGTGAAACGAGTGAGCATCTCAAATGAATAACCAAATGAATAGTTATTATTTATGTACTATTCATTAAGGCTTCCTTTCATGCAGATCACAAAAAAGCCGCTTTTCACACCTGCACTCGGTTGTGGTATCTGTCCATGCAGATATTTTTGGTGTTATTTGACAAGCTTTTAAGGTACACACCGCTGAGATCTGTGGTGCTCGAAAACATGAAGTAATGACATTTAAAAACCTCAGAAACAATGAAACTAAAATAATGACCTGGCTACACTGGATGATGTGCAAACCTTGCTGATAAGAGTTTGTACCTGTTTTGACCTTTAAATAAAAAATGTTTGCAGCAGTCTGTGGATTATACAAACTAACTGAGAGAGGACTGCATTGCAAATACTTCTCTTGATCCTGACCCTGAAAACAGCAACAAATGTACTAATAATCCTCCTAATGATCCTTTTTGGTTAGTTTTATCTCTTAGTATTACTTGAATGTGATGCTACAGTATTCGTCAGCATGCTGTATTTGAAAATATGCAAAAATGAAAGCCTTTATCAGAGCCAGAAACAATAAATGTCGTGACAGTTCATCAAAATCCCTTTATTATACACATCCTATTTCAAAATTCACCAAAAATAAACCATCTGCATTAGGTAGATTATGTAAAAAGCTAATAATTATGTGCTCCCTTGTGCAGCCAAGAAGCTATGAGTGACTCAGCTGCAGCCAACAGACACATGACAAAAATTCAGGGACTTTTTTTGCTGAACTGGCCTGAACTGTAGACCAGTATGGGAACAAATTAAAAATGCAAACTGTAAAATATCTATGATGTGTAAGCCCAGTGTGTTTTTTAGAGTACTGATAACAAGTTTGGGCCCTTGGAAAAATGATGCATGTGTTAATTTGATGTTTTTTAATGTATGTAAAACCAAAAAAAAAGAATGAAAGAAGCTGTAGTTTTTAAATATGTACTGGAGTTATAGCCTTTTCTTAACAGCCTGGTTGCCATGTCATAAAATGAATCTATCTAATACCTCTTTTATGTCCTGGGTTGAAATTTCTTCCCAAACTCTCATCTGTCTGCCCCCAGTCACTTCCGTTCTCTCTCTGAGGCGTTGTGTTGCAGAAGTGCACTTCTTATTACAGTTTACTTTATGGGTTTGTGTCAGTGTCTTCTGAAAGTTTTTCCTCAGCCTTCTTGATATGTGAGATCCTGCACTGATCTTTCTTTTCTGTTTTTTTCTCCCCCCAGACTTAGATCACTTCAAAGTTCACACCAGAAGCGCCGTGTCAGTCCGAGAAGGACAAGGAGTGGTGCTGCTCTGTGGAACGCCCACTTCCTCAGGAGGTAAACGCTCTGGTCGTAACCCCAGACGCTGCGCTTGCACAGAGTTCTAGGGAGGTGTTTTGACAAGATTAAAACCTAATCCTTCTGCCACCGATTAGCCTTTACATAATCACATTTAATTCCTTTAATCACATTTGATATCACACGGTCTCCAGGATGCGTCCTTGTTTGTCTTCCAGACCTCACTTATGCGTGGGTCTTCAACGAGTACCCGTACTTTGTGCAGCAAGACAATCGGCGTTTCGTCTCCCAGCAGACGGGAAACCTTTACATTGCCAAGGTGGAGCCCTCAGATGTGGGTAACTACACTTGTGCGGTGATGAACAGCATCACGAAGGGCAAGGTTCAGAGCTCACCTACATCTCTGATCCTCAGGACAGATGGTAAGATGCAGCTTATGCTGTGACAAGTGTGCCTTTCAGCCTTGTATAATGGATCTTTCATTTGAAGGTAGCTTTAATCATCAGGGTAGCGTCAGTGCTCTTTGTCCCGTTGTGCCTCGCTGTAGTTGAGTCACCGAGCGCTAATGCCTGTAAGTAAATAGTTGCTCCTCGATGTAGGCCAGCAGACAAAGCACCCAAATCTCTTCTTTGCTGACTTTGCTTTCTTATAATTCGCAGAGCCCTTTAAAAGCTTTCGCTGTGCTTTCACGTGAATTCTCAGGCCGTGCTCTGTTGTTGTATTCTCTGTTATGCTTTCATAAAAAGAGTGAATAAAAATTGCCTTTGAATTAAACATAAGTCATACATCACTGGACCATTACATTGAGTGTTCTGGTGGCTCAACCAGTTAGTTTCCACTCAGTGTACTGTACATGTAGCTGCATAAATTTAAATCTCATTGCATCACTTTCTGATCGTGATCTCGACTGTCTTCCCAGAATACTGATATAAACAATGAAACACCAGGGGTTGGGATCTGCCCACTCAAGCTTTGAAATAATAGATAAAAAGAGACAGTCGCTGAAAAAGCAGGATTTCACATATACTCTGTGTTTTCCACCAAGACGAGTTTTAAATTATTCCTTGCTGGTACTGCACCCCAGTGACTGTACACTTAAGTGATGCACTACTTTGAGTTTTACCCACGAGAGAATGTTTGCTCATGTGTCTTTTATTTCTCCTCTGTTAGTTTTACACTGCTGTTGTTTGGTCCATAATGCTAACCTTATTGCATGTAAGTCATGAATAATGGAAGACTGAGCAAGTTCTTGTGCTTGCTCTTCATAGGAGTGATGGGTGAATATGAGCCGAAAATAGAAGTTAATTTCCCAGACAATGTACCCGCTGCAAAAGGATCAACAGTTACGCTGGAGTGTTTCGCCCTTGGGAAGTAAGCTGGATTCCTTGAAGCATGTTTTCAATCTTCCGCACTCTTTCATTCCAGACAAGGAACTTCCGGATTTCTATAGTAAAGTCGCTGTTGCAATTACATTTCCTAGAGTGTGGCATCAAGCCATGATTGGTCTAAAAGGAATGTGAGACAGCTTTTTTTTTTTTTACTTGTTGTCGGATTGAGTAAAGTCTGAACCATTCATCCAGTGAGTTTGGCTTTAACACCCCATCAAACACTTTATTGCCGGATTGTTGCAGGCTCTTGCAACCTGAGCGACAAGCAGAGATTCTGAAGTCGAGTTTAAAGGAAGTTCGAATCGCAACATCCGCTCAGGTTTCCTTCCTCTCCTTTCTTCCAGCCCCGTCCCAGAAATCACCTGGAGGAGGGCGAACGGCGTTCCCTTCCCCAGCAAAGTCAAGATGAAGTACTCAAACGCCGTGCTGGAGATCCCCAGCTTCCAGCAGGACGACACCGGCGGATATGAATGTGTCGCTGAGAACAAGATGGGGAAGAACACAGCCACCGGTCGACTGGCTTTTTACGGTACTGTGGCTTCTTTTTCCAGAATCAGAAAGGTTTTACTGCCAAGTAGGTTTTCACATACAAGGAATATGACCTGGTGTTTTAGTGCATAACAGTAAACACTGATATGTAGATTCAAGTGTTGAGAATCAGTAGGAAGTGTTACAAGATAAAGAAAAAACAAGTGTTACAATTAAAATTAGCAACAAAAGCAGCACAAAACTGTTACTAGCAGTCAAATATTATGATCTATACAAAGAGCTAACTATACAAAGAGAATAATGCATTCTTTAAGCAATATTTTGCATTTTATTGAATGCTGCCATTATTCTCATGTGAAATCAAGATTTGGTTTTAATAGTACATTGTAAAAAAAATGCTAATCTGATAATTCTTCTCATTTTAACAGGCCTTTGTTAAGCACACAGCTGGAAAACAGACAAAAAACTTTCACAGATGAAAATCATTGCTGCTATATAGTCAGCCATATATATACATATATATATATATATATATATATATATATATATGTATATATATATTTTTTTTATTTATTTATTTATTTATTTATTTATTTATTTATTTATTTATTTATTTATTTATTTATTTATTTATTTATTTATTTATTTATTTATTTTTTCTGGTTAATAATCAGTGCATGTACAGTGACTTCTGTTTCCCTTGTTATACAAAACAAAACTAGTGGTAAAATTATTAAGATATAAAGAACTATATATATTACACATAAAAAATGCATTTTTTAAGTAATATTTTACACTTTCTTCAATACTGCAGTTATTTGTATTGGACTCCAACAACAGGTTTGTAGGGTTCAGTGTAAATCGTGCCTAATTTGATTGTTTTTCTAATTTTAACAGCTCATTTTTATACACACAGCAGCAGAAAACCTTTTTCCCAGATGATAATTATTGTTGCTTATAATTTTACTGCAGTTATTGCATTTTGGGGTTCTTGGTTTTGGTTCAACATCACAAAACTGAATTTATTAACCTCTAAAGAACTATATATATTGAGTTTCATCAAAAAAGGTATTTTTCAAGCAATATTTAGATTTTTTTGTAATGCTACCACTGTTTGTGTGGGACTTGGTACAGTGTAAAAAGTTGTGAATCTGATTGTTGCTGCAATTTTAACAGGTCATTGTTACGTGCACAGCTGCAAAAAAAACACCAAAAAAAACCACTTGTGTTTAATTTTACTGCAGTTATTTCAATTTTGGCTTCTTGGTTTCGGTTCAAGTTGCTGCGTTTTCCTGTGAATTTGTGAAAGAGGGAAAAGTGACACTTGTGAAATTGAAACTGACAGTATGTACAGTGCCTGCAAAGTGAGCCGTGCTTATTATGTGCACAGCAGTCTAACCATGAAGTTTCCTGGAAAACTGTAAATATGTAAGAGATGCAGGGAGTTGTGTGGCGGATGGGAAACAGACGGGGGGGGGGGGGGTGTTTATTATACACAGAATTAAGGTGACAGGTCGGGGCGAACGGTGATGTCTTCGCCAGTCGTGAGAGCTTTTCGTTTTTTGGGGTTGTTTAATGTTGAGTTGCCACAGGCTCCTGACACATTTGACTGATGAAACCGATAGCCTACATTCACTCATCTCTCCTCTGGCCTCTTTAAGACAAGCCCATTCTGCGTTTTTATGATTCCCACTGATTTGAGCTGCCAATCTTCGTGTGTGTTCCTTTGAACTATTTCTGATGCAGCATGTTTAATGAGATAATGCCGCTTCCTTGGAATCTGCCCTCTGGTCCTTGTCAGATATTTCACCAGAGGATGTTTTTGTGTCCTCAGCCAAACCTCAGTGGATCCAGACCATGAAGGACACGGCCCTGGCCATAGAGGAGAGGCTTGACTGGGAGTGCCGAGCCAATGGCAGGCCCAAACCCTCCTACACGTGGCTGAAGAACGGCCAACAGCTCCTCTCAGAGGTAAATTGCCGCCTGTCGTCTGCCACCTACAAGTGTTTCATTTTAAAAGACTTAATCTTCAGCTTCGGCACATCCTTTCATTTTAGAGAGCCTGGCGTAAAACACATTGCTGTTTTCTCCAAGTGCAATTCAGAGTGAGATGAGAGGAGAGTGTAAACATCTTGCTGAGGTGTGCCAGTGATGAGACATGCATGTAACTGTCTCTTATTCTGCTTTACCTTGGCAGATTACACAGTCTTACAGAGTGGATCAGTGTAGTTCCCCAGAGATTGCTCCATTTCATCTGAATGGAGTCTGTGCTTGTTTTTCATTATTCATGGTGCATGTTTAAGCTCCCTCAGATTTAAGGACAATAGACTTAATCTACTGTGAAATATACTGTATATAGCAGCACACCTTACTTCAGACCACCAGAGAAATACACATAATCTTGAATATTTTGGAGCTTTAAACTTGGCTGAGTCTAGCACACTGCAGAGATTTATTTTCTTAGCACTACTTAATAATGCTCAGGGTGAGTTTTACCTGTTTTGAATTAGACTGCAAATATAACCAGTGTTTTACTGTTATTAAAAAGACTCTTTTTAAATGTCATGCATCTTTTTAATTTTTAGAATATCTTGCTGTTACATTAGTTTGAAAGCATTTTTTACCATGAAGGGTGCAACATTATGTCGTTACAGTTTCACATACGCAATAAAATACTGCAGACAACTGTAACGTATATGTTTAAATTAACATATTTAGTAATATGTAGCACCTCAAACATGCAGTTTGAGTATGCATGTTATACCAGGACACCTTTGTTTATGCACTCAGACACAAACCTTCCAAACCCACTTTTCACTCGAGGTGATTTTTTTTTTTTTTTGGAAACAGCCAGAAGCAGCAGCAGCCAACACGCTAAAGCAGGTTTACATGATGCTAAGAAAATGAGCAAGGCTATATTTGGATAACAAAAATGTGGCTTGTGTTCTCCCTGATTAATTATGTACAACATAATCCTGATTTGATCTACGCCCATTGACAGCGCCTCTAACCCGATCCAGTGTTTGCTGAGATTTGCCAGAGCTCGCTGCAGCAGAGCGAAAGCTACCTCTAAGTCTTAAACAATAATTGATTTTCTTTCATCCTTTTTCTTTACAGGACAGGATCCATGTGGAGGACGGAGTCCTGTCAGTGTCGGTGCTGACGCTAGCTGATGCTGGCATGTACCAGTGTGTGGCTGAGAATAAACACGGCGTCATATATTTTGCTGCTGAACTAATGGTTTTAGGTAGGATGGCATTTATCTTGCTCTTAAATCCTCAAATCATTGTTGCCAAAGAATCTTAAAGGTCATCTTACTGTCATTCTTAAAGGTTGCCTGGATTAGCGGATAATGGGGTCAGTGTGGATGGTTTTGTGGGGTCAAATACATTTAAATACATTTCTCCCTTCCTGATGTGCTTCACTTTGATGTTGTGATGAGGATGGCATGGTAGATACAGAATTCCCACACGGACAATAAACATGATCTTTTCCAGGAAACTCTATTAAAAGATAAATCATAAATCATTTTCACAATACAAAATGGACTCAAATTCATCAGTAATGCTTCAACTTTATGTCTGTCTGATGGCCGTTACAAATGTGTAAAATGTCTGTCTCCATTACTTTGCGATTTGATGAATTTCACAGATCAAACTGAATCTTGCTTCAAATGCCCTGTGAGATTTGCTGCAGTCTTGTACTAAAGCCAGTTTACTGTTTCCCATCAGCCTCTCCTCCAGACTTCACAGGGAACGTCCTCCGAGCTTTGCTCAAAGCCAAGGCAGGAACTACAGTGACTTTAGAATGTAAACCCCAGGCCTATCCCATCGCAAGCATCTTGTGGAAGAAAGGAAACCTGCCCATCCACACCAATGACAGGTAGCCACAGAACTGATCGTAATTGTCCTGAAACATTACACATAAACAAGTTAGTTTATTTTTTCTTGCATGAGCGATATCAGAATACGTGCATTATTTATCCCAGCTATGTTCGATCTAATCAATATTCTCCCCTCATACACACCCACTGTTCCGCCGCAAGACATCCATGATGGCATGGAAGAGAATGCAGAAATCGTTGTTTATCTCCTGATAAAATGAGTCTTTGTTCTTGGAAGTTGGATTGTAAACTGCTGTTTTCTGTTTGTGCTCTCCTATAGGATCACGCTCTCCCCAGATGGAACGCTGAGGCTTTAATTTTACTGCGGTTATTGCATTTTTGGGTTCTTGGTTTTGGTTTAAGCTGCTGCTTTTTCTGCACTGTGACTTTTGTTTCTTTTAGTATAACAACACAAATCTGAACAATATTTATTGAATTGCACAAAAAATGCATTCTTCAAGCAGTATTTTGAATTTTATTTAATGCTGCAATTATTTATATGTGACATCAAGAGTCGGTTTAAAGGATATAGTGTTAAAAGTTGCAAATCTGATTATTTTTCTAATTTTACAGGTCATTTTAATACACACAGCTGCAAATATATATATATATATATATATATATATATATTTTTTTTTTTTTTCAAGTTAATAATCAGTGCATGTACAGTGACTTCTGTTTCCCTTGCTATACAAAACAAAACTAGTGGTAAAATTATTAAGATATAAAGAACTATATATATTAAATTACACATAAAAAATGCATTTCTTAAGTAATATTTTACACTTTCTTCAATACTGCAGTTATTTGTATTGGACTCCAACAACAGGTTTGTAGGGTTCAGTGTAAATCGTGCCTAATTTGATTGTTTTTCTAATTTTAACAGCTCATTTTTATACACACAGCAGCAGAAAACCTTTTTCCCAGATGATAATTATTGTTGCTTATAATTTTACTGCAGTTATTGCATTTTGGGGTTCTTGGTTTTGGTTCAACATCACAAAACTGAATTTATTAACCTCTAAAGAACTATATATATTGAGTTTCATCAAAAAAGGTATTTTTCAAGCAATATTTAGATTTTTTTGTAATGCTACCACTGTTTGTGTGGGACTTGGTACAGTGTAAAAAGTTGTGAATCTGATTGTTGCTGCAATTTTAACAGGTCATTGTTACGTGCACAGCTGCAAAAAAAACACAAAAAAACCCCACGTGTTTAATTTTACTGCAGTTATTTCAATTTTGGCTTCTTGGTTTCGGTTCAAGTTGCTGCGTTTTCCTGTGAATTTGTGAAAGAGGGAAAAGTGACACTTGTGAAATTGAAACTGACAGTATGTACAGTGCCTGCAAAGTGAGCCGTGCTTATTATGTGCACAGCAGTCTAACCATGAAGTTTCCTGGAAAACTGTAAATATGTAAGAGATGCAGGGAGTTGTGTGGCGGATGGGAAACAGACGGGGGGGGGTGTTTATTATACACAGAATTAAGGTGACAGGTCGGGGCGAACGGTGATGTCTTCGCCAGTCGTGAGAGCTTTTCGTTTTTTGGGGTTGTTTAATGTTGAGTTGCCACAGGCTCCTGACACATTTGACTGATGAAACCGATAGCCTACATTCACTCATCTCTCCTCTGGCCTCTTTAAGACAAGCCCATTCTGCGTTTTTATGATTCCCACTGATTTGAGCTGCCAATCTTCGTGTGTGTTCCTTTGAACTATTTCTGATGCAGCATGTTTAATGAGATAATGCCGCTTCCTTGGAATCTGCCCTCTGGTCCTTGTCAGATATTTCACCAGAGGATGTTTTTGTGTCCTCAGCCAAACCTCAGTGGATCCAGACCATGAAGGACACGGCCCTGGCCATAGAGGAGAGGCTTGACTGGGAGTGCCGAGCCAATGGCAGGCCCAAACCCTCCTACACGTGGCTGAAGAACGGCCAACAGCTCCTCTCAGAGGTAAATTGCCGCCTGTCGTCTGCCACCTACAAGTGTTTCATTTTAAAAGACTTAATCTTCAGCTTCGGCACATCCTTTCATTTTAGAGAGCCTGGCGTAAAACACATTGCTGTTTTCTCCAAGTGCAATTCAGAGTGAGATGAGAGGAGAGTGTAAACATCTTGCTGAGGTGTGCCAGTGATGAGACATGCATGTAACTGTCTCTTATTCTGCTTTACCTTGGCAGATTACACAGTCTTACAGAGTGGATCAGTGTAGTTCCCCAGAGATTGCTCCATTTCATCTGAATGGAGTCTGTGCTTGTTTTTCATTATTCATGGTGCATGTTTAAGCTCCCTCAGATTTAAGGACAATAGACTTAATCTACTGTGAAATATACTGTATATAGCAGCACACCTTACTTCAGACCACCAGAGAAATACACATAATCTTGAATATTTTGGAGCTTTAAACTTGGCTGAGTCTAGCACACTGCAGAGATTTATTTTCTTAGCACTACTTAATAATGCTCAGGGTGAGTTTTACCTGTTTTGAATTAGACTGCAAATATAACCAGTGTTTTACTGTTATTAAAAAGACTCTTTTTAAATGTCATGCATCTTTTTAATTTTTAGAATATCTTGCTGTTACATTAGTTTGAAAGCATTTTTTACCATGAAGGGTGCAACATTATGTCGTTACAGTTTCACATACGCAATAAAATACTGCAGACAACTGTAACGTATATGTTTAAATTAACATATTTAGTAATATGTAGCACCTCAAACATGCAGTTTGAGTATGCATGTTATACCAGGACACCTTTGTTTATGCACTCAGACACAAACCTTCCAAACCCACTTTTCACTCGAGGTGATTTTTTTTTTTTTTGGAAACAGCCAGAAGCAGCAGCAGCCAACACGCTAAAGCAGGTTTACATGATGCTAAGAAAATGAGCAAGGCTATATTTGGATAACAAAAATGTGGCTTGTGTTCTCCCTGATTAATTATGTACAACATAATCCTGATTTGATCTACGCCCATTGACAGCGCCTCTAACCCGATCCAGTGTTTGCTGAGATTTGCCAGAGCTCGCTGCAGCAGAGCGAAAGCTACCTCTAAGTCTTAAACAATAATTGATTTTCTTTCATCCTTTTTCTTTACAGGACAGGATCCATGTGGAGGACGGAGTCCTGTCAGTGTCGGTGCTGACGCTAGCTGATGCTGGCATGTACCAGTGTGTGGCTGAGAATAAACACGGCGTCATATATTTTGCTGCTGAACTAATGGTTTTAGGTAGGATGGCATTTATCTTGCTCTTAAATCCTCAAATCATTGTTGCCAAAGAATCTTAAAGGTCATCTTACTGTCATTCTTAAAGGTTGCCTGGATTAGCGGATAATGGGGTCAGTGTGGATGGTTTTGTGGGGTCAAATACATTTAAATACATTTCTCCCTTCCTGATGTGCTTCACTTTGATGTTGTGATGAGGATGGCATGGTAGATACAGAATTCCCACACGGACAATAAACATGATCTTTTCCAGGAAACTCTATTAAAAGATAAATCATAAATCATTTTCACAATACAAAATGGACTCAAATTCATCAGTAATGCTTCAACTTTATGTCTGTCTGATGGCCGTTACAAATGTGTAAAATGTCTGTCTCCATTACTTTGCGATTTGATGAATTTCACAGATCAAACTGAATCTTGCTTCAAATGCCCTGTGAGATTTGCTGCAGTCTTGTACTAAAGCCAGTTTACTGTTTCCCATCAGCCTCTCCTCCAGACTTCACAGGGAACGTCCTCCGAGCTTTGCTCAAAGCCAAGGCAGGAACTACAGTGACTTTAGAATGTAAACCCCAGGCCTATCCCATCGCAAGCATCTTGTGGAAGAAAGGAAACCTGCCCATCCACACCAATGACAGGTAGCCACAGAACTGATCGTAATTGTCCTGAAACATTACACATAAACAAGTTAGTTTATTTTTTCTTGCATGAGCGATATCAGAATACGTGCATTATTTATCCCAGCTATGTTCGATCTAATCAATATTCTCCCCTCATACACACCCACTGTTCCGCCGCAAGACATCCATGATGGCATGGAAGAGAATGCAGAAATCGTTGTTTATCTCCTGATAAAATGAGTCTTTGTTCTTGGAAGTTGGATTGTAAACTGCTGTTTTCTGTTTGTGCTCTCCTATAGGATCACGCTCTCCCCAGATGGAACGCTGAGGCTTGCCAACGTGAGCAAGTCTGATGCGGGCAGCTATACATGCTTCGCTAGGAATAGATTTGGCATGTCAAGTACAACTGGAAGGCTCCTTGTTACCGGTAAGCTCTGTTGTTAAATAGCACACTGTTTGTGCACTCCACTTAGTAGGCAGAATTTATTGCTCAGTATAGATTAACGCAGGGAGGGAGCTACTGTACCGCAAGGACCCGGGTCAATAACTGGTGGGTAGAAAACACAAACAAACTCCAAGTTTTGCTCTGAGCAGTGTGTCAGAACTTTTTGGGGAGTCTCTGCATGAGGAGCTGGACATAAAGTTGTTGCATAATTAAATAACTACCACAGATGATGCAGCTTTTTTTCAGTGATTACCAAAAGCTTAAAAAAAACACCTCCTGTCTTTCAGTTTGATTCTATTGAGCTGTTTTGTCCGGATGCATTTTGCTGCGGCTGCAGTAATGCACTCGCGAGGTGTTTGACAAAAATACTCGATCATTGTTTTCCTCAAAGCAGTTGAAACAACCAGTTTACTGCAACAAATGAATGTGCCCTGAGTGGAGGCAATGAAAGCATTACTGAGGTGATGTTACAAATGCTGTTATTGTTGCGTTTCCAGTGAAGTTGAGTGTTCTCCGAGTTTCTTATTGGTTTTATTAATGTGCTGAATGATATTGTCTGCCGCTTTAACTGCCAAGGCCGCTTATTTTTTCAAATTACGGGACTATTTTCTACGGCTATAATGCAGTCGGTGACACGGGGCCGTGACCCAGACATTGATTATTACCAGCTTAAGAAGTGAGGGAACACTTTTTTACATGTGACTTTTTCATCACTTGACAGTAGGGTAAGAAGTAAGAGTGCAAATCCTCGTCCTTTGTGTTTCACCTTCTTCATTTGATTCCTGCAGATTCATTATCTTGACTTTTGAGGCACAGAAGGCTTAGTCAAAGGATTGCTGTAGTAGACTTTAAAGCAGTGCTTCTCATTTTTTGTACTGGATGCACAAAGCAGCCCATTACATGAAGCCATATCTGATCCACGTTCTATTATAATTGCCATCCGGATTTCAGAAGATTATGGGAGCTGTATCGTCCCGGAGTATTACGGCATTTTAGGAGTGACAAGCTGCGTGTTATCACACATTATTGGACTTGAGACTTTCATGAGACCTTCCTTTATGTAGAGGACAACACCACCGTGCTACAGAGCATGATCCTGTGTTCCAGCAAGTGTTGTTTCTATTTTAGAAAGTCTACAAAGGACTGCTCGTTTGCTTGGAATGAAATAACCCATGTCCCATATAAGATTGTCACCTTCTCCTCTGAAAATATGTCTTTTTTTTTCCTGGGGCAGATCCAACCAGAATCATCCAGGGGCCGGTGGACATGGAGATCATTGTGGGCGAGAGCATTGTGCTGCCCTGCCAGGTCGCCAGTGACCCCGTCCTTGATGTTTCGTTCTCCTGGGCCTTCAATGGGCAGCTCATTGCCAAAGGAGACGGTCACTTTGAGCTAGTGGGCGGGGTGAGTGACCCGCAGTCGTGCTTCTTCAGGACGTGTGAATGGGCAGTTGGCGCCTCTTCCCGTCTTGCTCCAGTCCGTCCCTTGCCGTTAGTTAAAAGGGACAGCTTGCGGTTTGACATCATGGTTCTCGGAGAGATTTACTGCTGCTAGTTTTTGCTGCAGTTGGTGTGATACCATCCTTTTTGCAATTCTAAAAGTCTCCTCGGAGGCATAATAAGCTGTGGGAATGTAAAAATCTTTGGAAGGAAGTGCTATTAGATCATTCATATCCTCGAAGCTTCCAGCTGTACTTTCTATTTTTTTTAGAAACGCGGCCATGGCCGTGTCAAAATACAATTCCTACATGAAAATCATCATGTAGGTAATGCGCTAGTTGCTCAGCCATTGTGACAGCTTGTCATCTTTTTTGAGTACACTTCTCCTACTCAAGCTCAGCCTTCTGAAGTAATCTATTTTTTAATACTTTGGCTGGTGCTGGAATTCTCTTCAAATTCTGCTTTGACATGGCCTGCTGCACAGCCCCTTGTAACAGGAAGGGGATACACATTATTAGAGGTGTCTTTTAAAGGAATCAAAGCATGGCAGGGATCCAAATGACAAAACACTTTCAGAACCCCCTCACACCCTTTGAGATTACCCCATTCTTCCTGTGTGTGTTTGACTGACAATGTTCTTATCTGAAAAGAGGCTCCTTCCCCAGAAATGCTAGAATGTCCCCAGTCCAAAGAGATTATCAACTCAACTTTGCTGCTTCAGGGAATTTAATTTCCATAATTAAACCACATTGGCTCCACTGCCACATTTTGCTGCCAATGCCAAGAGAACAATTTCACCACTAATTTACCATTTGTTGCTTACGGGTGTCCTCTCAGATGAGAACTTAGAGGGTCTTTTTTCTGTCTCCACTGGAGCGAAGACTGAGTGAGAAGTAGCAGCTTATTCGTGCAGTTTCTTGCAACAGGTCTTGAAGGTCACAGTGGTGACCTTTGAAACGAGCAAGTGAGGTAGCCGAGACCTTGTCAGACACAAAAAGTCCATTTAATGTGAACCCGGTTTTCTATAATCAGAAATTTTCTTGGAAATTTTGCAATTTTCCTCCTGCAAACTCCTTCGCTAAATTCCAACGGACGTCTATCTGAAAAAGGCTTTTGGGATCGCTATTTACTGCACCTTAGATATGCTTCACTGCATTCTTTAATAAGCTGTCACAAGGTCTGTTATCTTTCATGCTACATAAAGCTTTCTTTCCTCCTTGGTAGAGAACAGCAGGAGATCTGATGATCAGGAACATTCAGCTTTACCACGCTGGCAAATATATCTGCGTGGTGGACACGGATGTGGAGAGTCTGTCAGCCGTGGCTGTATTGATTGTGAAAGGTAAGAAAACCTCCTCTCTGCTCTGCAGTCACTAATTAAAATAGGGCTTACAGCCAGGATTGTTTAATGGGCTCCTCTTTTCAGAAAGGAGATATTAAAACTCGAGACTTTAACTGCGTCTGATGGATGTCGCCACAATAAAAGCATATCTGTAGCGCTCCCAAATAAAACCACGTTAGAGACATTTTGAAGACATTATGTGGATGTTTCTTACTGAGAATGAAAAGGAATGCTGACTTCCAGGCCGTGTAATGTTCGTAGGTTTTTAAACTCAAATGGCTTTGTCTTGGATGTGATTGCGTTGTGGCCAAAATGCCTGTATTCTCATGAAAATCATCCTGGATATCATCAGAATCTGCAGTTCTTATGGCCCGTTTATTTCCAGTAGCAGTCGCTTGATTACATCAAACAGAGGAGGCTTTTTTCTTTTATATTGCATTCAAGGATGTTTGTGGGAGTAGGAAACTTGAACAACTGTGTTAAAGTCAAGGAACACCAGCTCTACATTTTTTCATAAGTTTCCTCTCTCTCTCTTTCTAATGACCAATTTTCAATATCGTTGCGATGTGCTTGTCAGTGGAATGTTTAGCTGCCTGTCTCTGCTCACTCATGCAGTATGTATTGCTCCAGAGAGGCACAATTGTTGAGAGCAGCGGGCAGAACAAAATAACTTTTGTTATGCGTTTCGGGGAGTGGCAGGTTCGGTATTGTGTGTGGAGCGAGAGGAGGGATGTTTCTGGCTCCGATCAATATATCAATATATCAAATAGCCCAGCAAATTGACGCTACGCAAATATGTTAAATGTCAGATGAGGTGAGGGATGATTTTGGTGTCAAGATTTGAAAAGGTTGGATCCATATCTTTATCTTGTAAGGATACCCACCAGTTATTCAGCTTGGCATGTTGAAGTTCTTCAAGGCAAATGGCATTAATAGGCGCTCTTCTCCAAACAGCTGAGGACTAAGTGGAAATAGTGCTGTTTTTCAAGTAGAAGCAACATCAAGGCCGGGGAAATGGATTGGCATAGTACTGATTGCAGACAGAACTTGACTGTGACTCAGACCGTGCATTATTTACTCTTCCTGCTCACGACAGCTGTCATCGATGTCTCATTGTTTGGATCGAATAGCTTCAAATGTTGGGCAGCAAAGCATGAAGCTGGATAGAAAACCAGTCAAGGGGGGTAAAAATGTATTTTTTTGATCAATGCAGAGAACTGCAGACCTCTAACAAATGTGTCGACTAGAGTATTATTTTCCAGTCTAAGCAGTGTTGCACTCATTGTGCTGTTTGGAAACCGCTGCTGTCTTTTATTCTTGTGACCCATAAAGGGCACGGGCAACTATTTGAATCAATGTGCAGCACTATACTAAGCACATAAAGAATACAAACCAGCCAACAAACACAAATGACTTAAATCTAGTGGGATGAAGCCATGCTTTGGTTGTGATCTATCTTTCTCTGAGATGCCATGCTGATGTAATAGACCATAACCAGTCATTGAAGTCATCTTTTACTCAAGTAAAAGTAGAAATGTAAAGTAAAAGCCCCATATATGTAATAGAACCCAACTGATACAGAATTTTGAGGCTGTTCGCAGTATAAATCTTAGGGAGTTATTTTACATTTTAATATGAATATATATACTGTATATTATTAGTGTCATATTGAAAAAGGAAAATAATGGGGTTGGTCATTTTTTATTACATCCTGCAATGGATTTCATAAACGTACTGTGACGATGCTGCTTTTCTCCACACCACTATATGTACTCTGCTACATGTGCTGCAGACAGCATTGAAAGGCTGAAGCAATCGAGTCTGAACAACTCAGCTGTGATAACACGTTTCCATATTAATCCACCCTTTTCTGCATTATGTCCTGTAAAATAACACATTTTTGTATCTGTGATTATCAGACATATTGGTGATGTATTGATACATCGTTTGATCTCTAATATGTCATCAATGAAATGTAAAACTACTTGCTTGGCAGAAAAACTGCCTTGCAATCAATATAATAACTGGAGGCCATAATTAGAATATTAATACTGCAGCATTTTACTAATGTAGCTGAATGGGGTGGAACAAATTTTCATAATTTTATTGACTTTGATGTAATTTGTCTGCTGGTTTGCAGCATCATAACAGAGAACCCTGTAAAGGGTCACACAAACTAAATTTGAGTGGTTGTAAAAGGATTTTTGGAATCCATTGTGACATTATTCATTTTCAGGAATTATTTGTGCTGGATCACTTTTTTTTAATTTAGATACTACATAAATTTGTATTTTTTTGTTTTTAATTTTCACCAATCTTTGCTTTTTCTGTGAAATACTGGATCATTTCCATCTCTGGACCATGAAGATGTAGATAAAAAAACAGCTGAGGCTGTAATTTAGCGCTTTAACCGAGATCTTACAGATAAACTGTGAAATTAGAAATAGCTTTTACTGTGATACGCATGTAACTGCACAAAAATGACAATGTTAAGTAAAGCACAAGTTTTAAATACTGTGCTTGTTTCAGTGTACTTAGTTACTTCTGACCACCTGTGATGTTTTCAGAAAAAAACTATCAACTCAAAAAATGTAAATTAGCCCATTGTGTGTATTATTCATTATTCAAAACAATTTAGAAATGTTGCAGGGAAATTAATTAAACTTTAATCTAAAAAAAATATATTCTCCCACACTTATTTTGTGAAGGAGACAGAAACTTCAACATTACTACTGTAGTTTAAAACCTTTACTGATATCCAGATATATCTGCTTGGCTGTATAATGTGAGAGGATGGTGAGAAAACAATCAAGAAAAGATACATTTGGTTTGTAAACATATTTTGGTTGCATATGCCAGATTCATTGTCTGTAAATACCAGATTTCCTTTCCATATAGACACAGCAAGAATTTGGCAAAAAGTGTATTGATTTAGAAGTGCTTCCTCTACCTTTAAGGCAGAATCTACTTCAGTCAGTGTATAACTGAGGGACTTTTGAAGTCCATGGATATATCTTGCATACATTTTTATTAAAAGGAAAAAGACTAATGTTTTTTTATGTTCATTATTATCATGTCTTTACAAATTCCATCCATCCATCCATTATCTATACACCGCTTATTCCTCACTAGGGTCGCGGGGGGGGCTGGAGCCTATCCCAGCTGACTCGGGCGAAGGCAGGGGACACCCTGGACAGGTCGCCAGTCTGTCGCAGGGCTACATATATAGACAAACAATCACTCTCACATTCACACCTACGGGCAATTTAGAGTAATCAATTAACCTCAGCATATTTTTGGACTGTGGGAGGAAGCCGGAGTACCCGGAGAGAACCCACGCATGCACAGGGAGAACATGCAAACTCCATGCAGAAAGATCCCGGGAAAGCCGGGACGCGAACCAGGGATCTTCTCGCTGCAAGGCGAAAGTGCTAACCACTACGCCACTGTGCAGCCCCCTTTACAAATTCCATAATTATTTATTATGGAAACAATCCATCCATCCATCCATTATCTATACACCGCTTAATCCTCACTAGGGTCATGGGGGGGGCTGGAGCCTATCCCAGCTGACTCAGGTGAAGGCAGGGGACACCCTAGACAGGTCACCAGTCTGTCACAGGGCTACATACAGAGACAAACAAGCACTCTCACATTCACACCTACGGGCAATTTAGAATAATCAATTAACCTCAGCATATTTTTAGACTGTGGGAGGAAGCCGGAGTACCCGGAGAAAACCCACGCATGCACAGGGAGAACATGCAAACTCCATGCAGAAAGATCCCGGGAAAGCCGGGACGCGAACCAGGGATCTTCTAGCTGCAAGGCGAAAGTGCTAACCACTATGCCACTATGCAGCCCCAGGAGACAATCACTTATTAATAAAAAATGACTGGATATCACTAAAATGTCAACTAAATAACCATCTGAATTTAATAACAACCACTTTCTAATTAGATAAACAATAATAAAATGAGCTGATTCAGAAATAGTTTTGATTGTGTTCTTTTTATTAAGTTGAGATAATCATGACAGATATTTATTTTTTGGCAATATATCAGCTTTTATATGGAAAATAACAAATTCTATCTGTGTCCCAGAAATCACTTTCAACTAAGTTCCCCATTACAAAAACACCTCTCCAGGAAGTGTGTTAATTCCAGATCACATGACCTGCTCCACATGATGTCATTTCCTCCTGAAGAAAAGACTGGCCAGACTCCAAGGCTTTCTGAGTTATTTAATATAAAGTAGTCAACAGGTTTACTGCAATATCTTTATAAATAACTTTCAATTTAATTTTTATTCAGTTATATATATAATATTTAGAAGAATCTTTCTGTAAAAATGCCATGTGGTGTTTGGCTATAGATGGCCATGTTGATTTTAGGCCTGAAAACAGCAAAAATATCAGCTGTGATACAGTTTTAACGTTAAGACAACATTGGAAATGAATCTCGTTTTGCTGTGATGAAGCCAGAGTGGCTCCAGCAGCACATTTATGATTCCACTTACAACAATAGTGATCATTGCTGTTATTGGCAATGGACATATTTTTGCAATCAGGTGTATTATCCAGCTGAATAATTTGGCAGGGTGTTATTTCTAACCCTGTTTCTCTCCCCTCCTCTGGCGGCGCTGAAGGTCAATGATAATCGCTCCTGACACAAAGACACTCGAGTGATCATCTGGGTTCTTGTTTTTTCACAGTGGCGTTGGAAAATGTTTTTAGATGCCACTCCGTGCTGCCTCACAAACACTCCACTGGGTGGTGATGGTGAATATGGAGAAGGTCACGGTGTAAGGATAACATCATGAACATTAGCATTCAAACCACTTGTTGAGCACTCGGGCTTGTTTGACAGTTGCATCATCATCATCACCATTATCCTGAAAGATAGCGTGTGGGGAGATACACCTCGCGACAGTCACTGCACCGCGATACAATTGTGCTTTTTCTCATCATTGTTTCATCACTTTTGTGCCATACTGCTGTGCAGATTGACTTCTAACACATCTGATAGGGCACAGATTTGGTTAATATGCAGCACAGATCAAAATAATATGGCCGTGTCTGTAAATACAGCCAGATATTAATTTTCCCCCTGCCAAGTTCACAATAAAAGCCCAGATAGTCTGTCCATATTAATAACAGATTATTTGAACACCCTCGAGACACTGGCAGCACCCTCTTGCCTCAGCCAATGAAATATAATTAAGAGGATAAGGAATTGATCCTTGATTGTGTGCTCCATTAATATGTATTAATGAGGCCAGTGTATTAAAGTTTGGGTTTTTTTTGTTGTTTTTTTTTTATCAAGAGCTGCTAATGAGTTTTACAAAGATCAATATCTTTAAAGCCAGGGCTTTAAGGCCAAATGTATGAGGGCAGTACATTCAAGGCTTCTGTAAACAAAAAGCTCAGCAGTTACTTGTTAAGCGCTCATGTGGAGTGCAGTCGGATAAATCTATGCATTTATGCACACGGCGCCTTAATGCTGCATAATGCCAAACAGAAAATAATGTGTTTGTGCTTCCAGAGCATTGATTGTTGATTAAAGTAATCATTTAACACTTTAATAATTAGAATATTTTGCTTCAGATTAGAAAAGCACTTGAGGGCTGGTGAGGAGTGTGAGCAGAGCGCGGGGCGTTATTATTCTGCGGTCTGTCTCACAGCTCTCTAGTGGTCTATTATTTCTGATGAGCCGACACGTTCATTAGAACAGGAAACCGTAGATGAGGCTAAAGTAAAACATCACACCGCTTAATTGGTGGGATAATGAAAATAAATGATAAAACTCTGGTTCTTCAGGGCTATGAGGCCCTTTTTCATCTTTTACCTTTTAATTTGACTCCCTGCATCTACTTACGTCGGCTGTTTCATCGATCAATTAGCAGGAGGACCATGAAAGGGAAGGATTACAAGTTGGGTGAATATTGGAGGATAAATCTTGAATTAACTTTTAATTCCTCGTGAAGGGCATTTCTTTTTCTCCACTGAAATGTTCTCTCGCTAGTGTTGATTTCGAGATACAAAGAGCACGTCGCAATATAATGTGTTGTTTATGCAAATGTACGTCTTGCTCATATTTTCCACACAGAATGTGCGAGGACACACATTCATGTCCGGGTTTTTAGTGCCGTCTGCGGCTCTATATGTGCGATGGCCTCATAGTGTGTGTTCCTGTGTTTGAGCCAGGCCCCCCCAGCCCCCCAGACTCGGTGACGGTGGAGGAGGTGACAGACAGCACAGCTCAGCTGGCGTGGAGCCCCGGCAGAGACAACGGCAGCCCCATCACCAATTACCTCATCCAGACCAGAACTCCCTTCACCGTGGGCTGGCAGAGGGTTAACACAGGTACGCAGCAGCGCTTCCAGATGAATCTCCGTCTTCTAGCACATCTTCAGAAAAATTCACAGATCCCCACAGGCAAATTCTGTTATTTCTCCTCCCCGTTTGGCGGCGGGGTCAGTGTGTAGGGTCAGCTACACTAAGAGGACTCGGGAGATGGTGGGGATTCGGGGTCTTACTCCAGAGACCTGGAGGTCACAGTTGCTGCTTTTTATATTATTTCATCTGAACCACTTTATTGTATACACTCGCCTCAGTCAAAGCCGGTGTCCCTTTTTATCTGCTTAGGTCAGGTCCATTTTGGTTCTTGTTCGTGCAAAGATTGAAAGTATATATTTTAGATGTCTTTGGACAAATGCAGGTGCCAAAAAGGGAATGCAATATAGTCATTTTTCACAGGTAAAGCTTGTAATAATACCTATAAATCTGCCAGAGTTAGCTCAAAGGCTAGTTTGTAGAATGTATCATTTTAAAAATACACCGAAGTGTGCGTTACAATACAAAACAATGCAGTTCAATACAGTCGAAGTAAGTAAAAGGAAAACACTGAATCAACTTAAACCTTCCATAGTGAATATTGTTGTATATTTGTGTTAGATGCCTGTTTGATAGTAAAAGGGTAGCTTTAAATGATGAATCCAAACATAAATCATCAATCTTGCAGCTGACTACATAGCTGTTTAATGTGTTGTAGTTCTTTTTTGTTGTTGTTTTGCAGCTGTTTTGGTTCACATTAGTGATGGTTGTAGTTTCAACAGTCAGACCTTTCAGCAGAAAAAGTCTAAAGGCAGATTGGACAGCACCAGTATTTTTCACTACAAGATCAAAGCTAGTATGTGGTGAACATACTGGAACATTTAGCATCTAAAGAGCCGGATATTTCCATCAGGAATTAGCAGAGAGCAAAACCAAAAGGAGAAAAAGCATTGGACATGTGTTGCTCTGGATCTGCTGGATGTTTGCAACTGTTGGTTTGTAGCTGCCTGTATAAACTTGAAGATGATTGGCAATATAGTGTCGTCTACAACACTGCTGACCCCAAGAAGCAAACAAATTAAAGCCGGTTTCAAGTTGTGTGTTGCAGACTGCAGCACTCACAGCTTTACAATCTCATCTGACCCTAACTTATCTTATCTCTGCCCTCTGCATTTCATCTGTCCTTCGTGTTTAGCAGCAACAGCTTCGACAAGTCAAGACCAAAGCTCGCATTCCACACTTTAATTACGAACCTCTCTTTTCTACCTGTTTAATTACTTTTCTACCTTTACATTTCATGCCTCCGCACTAGTGGGAGCCAAGGCCGGAGGCATTATGCTTTCAGCTTGTCCATCCGTCCATCTGTCCCGCTCTCCTCCAGGGAATTTCTTCAAATTTGTCACAAACAATCACTTGAATTTTAAAGATGAGCTGATTAGAATTTTCAAAGGTCACTGCGTCCCCACAAAGCAGGTTTTTGGTGAATAATTTGCACACTAATTATGGTGCAATTTCACACAAATTACTAATAGGATAGAATGACAACATGACAATATTTTATAGCCAAAAGTGTCAAAGGCCAAGTCTAGATAGTCGCGGATGTAAACTGGAACTCAACTGATTGGCAGAAGTGTTAAGCCGCAAGGGGGTAATTCTTTATTCTTTCTCTTTTTTCCTCTGTTTTCTTACATGCTTATTGTACATATATCTTTTGTATTTTTTCTAGTCCCCGAGATAATCGATGGAAACACTCTGACAGCCACGGTGGTCGACCTCAACGCCTGGGTCGAGTACGAGTTTCGGGTGTTGGCCAAAAACAGCGTTGGCGTTGGAGAACCCAGTCCTGTATCCGTCAAGACCAGGACGGAAGATGCGGGTACAGTACATTTCCTTTTAGCTTTCATACTACAACTTCTTTTTTTTACAAGTGCTTTTATGAGGAGGTGTGAACAAGGTCAGCGTTTTGTAGTTCCAGATGCGGCACCAGGTGATGTGGGTGGAGGAGGTGGAAGCAGATCTGAACTGGTCATCACGTGGGAGGTAAGTCATCAGTCTTATGTTCTAGTATGTTATTCAAAGTGCCTGCAGTCAGTCTTTTTTATCCTTGGCTAGAGGTACTTAGTATTTCTCGCTAAATCAAAGCCGCTGCTCTGCTTGACTCGTGGGTCATAAATTTGCGCTGCAGTCGTGGTAATTTCTGAGTTAAAGGGTCTGCATGTAAGGCAGCGGCAATGTATACAACACAACGCTGAGTCTGACAGTTATTGTCATTTAGGAGGCTTAGATCTGTGATGAATTACTGTCGTTCTGCCAAATTTCGGATGCTCACATCTAGAAGTAAAGTAAAGCAGTCGGGTAGCTGGGAAAAATAATGTCAACACAGAAGAAGTCATTAGGTGCTAAGCTGTCTCATTGTTTGAGTTTTCTCATTTCATTAAATGCGGAATAACTTCTCATTTTAAAAGCTGCACGGATATTCTGTAATGAGTGTGGATTTTTTTTTCCTTTTTAAATGCCATTTTACTGCTCATTTCATTTCATCAGGTGGGTCACGAAAGCAATTTGTGGGTCATGCTCTTCTTTTGGCACCGTGTGAGCCGTGGCGGTGATTGTGGGAGCCCGGCGGTGGCGTGAACGTGAGTGGTTTGTATATGTTTTAATATCACTATAGTTTTGTGTTTCACTCTCAGCCTGTTCCTGAAGAACTGCAGAATGGTGAGAGCTTTGGTTACATCATTGCTTTCCGCGCCTTCGGAGAGGTTAGCTGGACCCACGTGGCCACCTCCGCCCCCGGTGCATCTCGATACGTGTACCGCAACGACAGCATCGCACCCTTTTCCCCGTTTCATGTCAAGGTTGGCACTTACAACAGCAAAGGACAGGGTCCCTTCAGCCCCGTGATCACCATCTACTCTGCAGAGATAGGTAACGGAATGAATGTGTGGTGTCTTAGCCGAGCTCCAGAAGCTTTTACTGTTTTGGAAGAGGACAAAGATCATGAAAGTGGTTTTATTGCATTTGCTATATTGGACTGAGCTCAACAAAGAGACATGCAGGAAAATAAATCTGCAGAAATCTTTAAAACAAGAAAAACAAAGGGGGAAAAATGAGGCAGACAATTGCAACACATTTATGTAAGAATAGGCTGCTTGCCTCCAAATATCACCACTCCTTTGAATGGCTCTGCCAAAGTAAAAACCGCTTGGCATTTAGATCTATGCTCCCTCTCATCCTGCTGAGAGGGGGTCAGTGTGTAGAGCGGCGTTTGTCTATTTACTGGCAGCACCTGTGTGTGATGATTAAGCTAAGCAGAGATCAACAAGAAAGCTGCACAGTTATAAATGTAAAAAAATTGAAGAGATTTGTTCTGCTTTTCTGTGTGCTGTTGGAAGACGGCAGCAGCGCTCAGTCTCCTGTTGTCTGTTTTCAGAGCCAAGTGGGATGCCAGCGGGAGTTTGGGCCAGAAGTGTCTCAGCCTCTGAGATTGAGGTGAATTGGCAGGCTCTCTCCTTCACCCCTGAAAGGGTTCTGGGCTATGAGGTACATTTTTACTCTTTTAAATGGAAACAGAATCGCACACAACACAATTCAAATGCTTGTCATCACCCCCGGCGCACCTCAAAGCCATCACTTCCCAACTCGGTGTCGCCATGGAAATGGCTATTTCAGCTGGGCGACTGTTACAGCCAAAATTATACAGTTCTTTGTAGCAACACGACAGGAAAACATGTCAAAGCGTTTTCAAGAGAACAAAAGAAAATTGCCTGTCCGCATGCCTTTTCATGTTGCTGTCGTTTACGGGATATCATGATACCGAGCTTCATGATAGCAGCACTATACCAGACCTTGTGTTAGAATACTGAGAAATGCCACCAGACCACATCAGAAATAGCACAGACTGGAGAAATGTAGAACGCAGCAGCTCTCTGGGAATTGATCTGCAGTCTCGTCATTGTTCTCTAAATAAAATCGGAATATTAAACTGTTTTTTAAATTTTTAAACCCAGAACGCTTGATTGCATTCTGTCTTACCTTCAAAATCTGGGACAGCCTGATTGCCTTGTCTGCATGCTTCTGACTGAATAATCAGGCTGATCAAAGGGCTTTAATGTAAGATGTTTTTTCTTACTCTTTTGCTCAATAAAACCAAAGTTGCTGTAATATTTCCGTTCGGGAAAGCAAGCTTTGTGCCGTTTCACATCTTAGCTGTGATGTCGACATCAGCAAGCACTAAATAATGATGACATATCGGTAAATAAAGCAGGATGGATGTCATTTGTAATGAATTATTGTCATGCTAATGGGTAGGAGTGGTAACAGCAAAGCAGTCGCTTATTTATTTGATGAATAACTTCACTTGGCTCTCGATACTAAGTGTATCTCTTTAAAAGTAGATTTCAATCAGTCACACTTTCATTAGTGGGAAAATAAATATTTCATACAATATTACACAACACTGATGTATTGTAGCAATGAAACAATTTGACAATAAATCCATTAGTCGAGCTGTTAAAAAAAAAAAAAGGCTGATTGCTAATTTTGATAATTGATTAATTAATTCAGTCAATAATCAAAAAATGCTTCCTCAGTCTTAGCTTCTCACCTGCGAGGATTTACTGCTTTGTGTTTTAAAGTGCTGTTTGGACAGAAAGAGAACTTTGATGGTGTTACCTTGGGCAGGACATTATTTATGGCTTTTGACATTTTGTTAATTAACCCTCTGAACCCCAAGCAGTGTCTGGGAGGTTTTTTTTTTTTTTTTTGTTTGCTCCTGTCGCATTTTTACTCGCTTTGGGCTCATTTCTCACTGCAGTATAAAGTCCTGCACCTCTATGGCAGAAATGTCTTGTGTGCAGTATGAGACACTTATAATGCCATGCAAAAGGAAAAGAATGAAATTGAATTTATTGAATTATTTATTTTTACTAAAATTGAATGCATCCTGTAATCAACATTTACAACAAGTGCCACAGGTCTCACCAATACTGAGGGGAAAAAGGTGACTGCATACTGCAGATATTTTACTACTTATATTTTTAAACATCAGTTCCAGTTGAATAGTCCCTGAATTTTTGTGACTTGACTGCTGGTCACAGTTGAGACAACGATAGCTTCTAAGTTGAAACAGAGTGCAAAATTTTTAGTTTTTTGCAGACTCTGGTTAGAACAAACAGTTCTTTTTTGGCAATTTTTTAAATGAGACATGTACGATAACATGATTTTGATCAAATATTAGAATTTTAAGCTTGGATTTGGTTGTTTTCCCTGATGGATCAGCATGTCACAGATGGTCAGTTCAAGGACTGCCACAAAGGTTAAAATCCATCATTTTTTCAGTTTTCAGTTTCTGGCTCTTACTAATGTTGACATTTTTTTTAAAGCCATATGCTTTTCAAACCCTCCGGGGGTTTTTTTGGTTCAGTGGGTTAAATGAATAATCGCAGATGAATTAATAGTGGGAAATGCGTGGCAATAAGGATTAATTTCTGACATAAATTATTGGTTCATTCTTCAACTGGTGTCTGATCAATACTGAAACAGTATTGGACTTGTGCAAATCCTTTATTTATGACCTGTAAAAGTAAATAAATAAAGGATTTGTAACGTCAGATCAAATCTCTAGCTGGGAGGATAAAAGAAAACTATGATCTCTCTTAAGAAGATACACCCAGAGGCGATCATTTAAAAAACACCACATTTCTCTCAAGACATCAAAAAAAGCTACACATACAGTTTTGTGCTACACTGATGTACACATTTTCCTCCAGTCCAAACCCGTATGTCATGATATATCCCAAAATGACAAGCGGCTCCGTTTCAAATAGGTTGTTTACTGGGAGGATGACACTAAACCGGAGACCATGGGGAAGGTTAGAGTACCTTGGAACCAAACCTCAGTCACGGTGAGCGGCTTGGCAGGAAACACGCAGTATTTCCTAACAGTCAGCGCCTTCAACACAGCGGGAACCGGCCCGTTCCTGCCTGCAATCAATGTCACCACAAAAAAGCCACGTAAGTCGAAACACGCAGTCGCGCTTTAAATCAGTAACCAAGCTGATTATCAGCCGCAGGGGGAAATATGAAGGTTCAAAAGAAGTCCATTCTATATTGATACTATACATGTTGAGGCGTATTTGCATGTTCATATCACACAAGTCAGATGGTAGACACAATATTATTCTTGGAAGTAGCCTTATCTCATTAGAGGAATATGATAATTCTGGTATGTTGTTGAGACAGCATTATGCTTCAGTGCTGACATATGGAAGTGAATTATTTTTTACATCATGCAGCGCCGTCCCAACCGCCACTGAATGTTGAGTGGACCCTAATTGGCTCTCACCTGTCTCTTTACTGGGAACCCGTGGTGGCAACGGAATCCGAGTCCGAAGTTACAGGCTACCAAGTGAGTTTTTCCTTACTCTGTATGCTTCACGGTACCATGTTTATTCCTTTATTATGTATCGGACTGAGCGAAGGGCCGGACCTTCCCTCTAAACCTGTCAGGCTTGTAAAATACATATTTACAATGTGGCAGCCACCTTGTTTCTCTCCTCCCATTTAGCTGTCATACACAAGACAGAGACACAAAGAGGTAAACACGCTCACAACAGCCAATTGGACGGCCGAGCTGACCCTCCCCGAGGACGACGACGACTACATCATCCGCATCCAGACGCTGAGTGAAGGAGGCCTGGGCCCGGCCTCGGAGCCCATACGGATCCACCAACTAAGTGAGCTCGCGGTTGATATTCTTATGAGTTCTTTGGTGATTAAAAATAGAAAAATCCAAGGAGTAACCTGAGTTTGTTTTGCTCTTGAGAAGTGCTGATGTCCCCCCTTATAAATCCGCTGGGACCTCCCTCTGTCAGAAAGTCTATTTTTTTGTTATTTACCTACTTTTGTAAATGAAGTCACTTAACACTTTTTAAATCTGACAGGGACATTTTGTCCTCCATTGACTCACCATTACTCATGTCCCCAGCCACCCCCATTGGGCTCTTCTGGGCTTACATTTTGCTGAAATATGCAGCGCAATCCATCTCTGTCGCAGACTCACTCTTTACTAGATGCCATTACTGTCCTGCGGGACTCCAGGAGATGCTCTCTTCTTCTGCTCTAAATGCTACTTTGCATTGTTGAAGTTCTGTGTTGAATCCCTGAAAACAGCAGTTGAGAGAGGCAGAATTTCACACCGGCTTTTCATTTCAATTTCACTTGAAAAATGTGCTGCTTTTTCCCAGAGAGTCTGTGGATACCTGAAAGTAAAAGATGTGGGCAAAACACATCAGCAGGCGAAATGGAACATTTTGACTTACGCTGTTAGAAAAATGGGCAAACAGCGGCCAAACAAAAAAACTGTACATTTAAAATAAAATCTAAGAATTTAAATAAGATGCAACAGCAGTACAATTACATGTTTTGCTGTTTTACAGTTTTTTCTTAAATTATTCCAATCAACCACCTTCAATAAAATCTTAACACGTTTAAGATTGTTTTATTTTGAAAGACAACTATTGATTGACACCACTATTGATTCCAAAACCCTTTTGTTTGATTTATTCAGGTGAAAATTTACAATTATACAGACATAATTCTGCAGAGCCCCACTGAAGGAATTGAAATATTAAAAAATGGCCTTTATCCTGACTTTCGGCTCCCAGCAATAAATAAATAGCTGAAGTAAATGTCAAGGGGGTAAGGTCCAAAAATAAAAGCAGCCGCGTGAGCTCCAGTGGTGATAGTATGGTGACAATACAAGACCCCCAGGGCTGCCTTTTATAGCTACGACAATTAAACCCATTTACCTCCCAGAAACTCTGCTGGACTCTTAAAAAAGTGCCTTATGTTGTATGTAATGAAAAAACTTTGCTCAATTTGTACCCAGAATTGTTGACAAAAAGATAAAACTAGTATGATTTAATTTAAAATTATGAGGAAAAATTTATGAGAATAAAGGATTGTAAAATGTAACATATTTAATCACAGATAATGATTAGCATTTTGCATAAAGATGTATGGAATCCAACTTTTTTAAAAAATATATAGATAATGTATTAAATTATTCTGTAAAAAATACTCGCCCTTATTACAATAATACTGGAAATAACTGCCAGCTTATTAATTTACAGATATTTTCTGTTACTTTAAAGACTTTTCTAATACTTTTGTAAAATTTTAGATTTATTTAATGTAAAATTTGGATTTTTTTTTTCACAGTGCACAATAAGAGCAAACTGCATCATAAATTGTCCCCTGAATTACAAAGGTTGAAAGTAAAAGTAAAGATGAAAACAAATAAAATTTGCTTTAAGATTATGAGGAAAAATTGATAGTATAGGAATAAACCTTTATATACAGAGGTACATGTTTAATCCAATAATAATTAACATTTTACATACATTTGTGTGGAATTTATGTTTTTTTAAATTCCAAAAATAACATGTTAAATTATTCTCTAAATAACAATATTCCAGCTCCTGTTCGTTTACAGATAATGTTTGTAATTTTAAAGACTTTTTTAAAAGAGCACTTTTTTATAATGTGTTTTTTATTTTATTCTTATAATGTATACTTCTATAGTTTCTCTTTTGCTGTTGATCTTCCTTTATTATTATTTACCTTTTTTTTTTTTAACAAAGGTCGCTTTGAGAAGTGCACACAGAATTCCAATGTGGGTAATATACTCGTGCAAATGGCATTAAATTTTGTATTATATTATGTGTTTTTATGATACTGTGTTTTTATGATAGAATTAGGATTTTTTTTTCTACAGTGTGCTTATATAATGTCTTGAAAAATTAGCAATGAGAGCAAACTGCATCAGTTTTCTTGTTTCCTTACTACATTTTTTAACTTAGAAGTGCAGTCATAATCCAGGACATAATTGAGTTTTTACTACTTTTTAAGCACCAGTGTGAAACATCAGAATGCATATTTCTAAAAGCTGAGTATCTTGTTTTCTCAGTATAATCAGTTTTTGGTTGTATATGTAGCTAAAATAGCTGAGAGCTCACATTTAAGATGATAAATGGCTATATGAGATGGATGATATCTGATCATGGTTTTGCTGTTTTTCCAGGTATGAGCGCTCGCGGCTCCAGATCCTGGAGTCTGGACGCCTCCCCCCTCTCCCTGCTCCTCGCCGTCACAATATCTACATTCAGGTCAACGTTGTGACACGATGACAGACTCTGCTCCATTTTTCATCATTCAGTATTGGTATTTTATTCCTTTAATTTGTGAAAAGTGGCCAGGTTTTGACCACATATTATTTTACGGTGTTATTTTGCAAGTACGGAAGCAGCGCCAGAGTGGAGCGGTGTGCTGTCAGACTCTTAATCAACACTAAAAGCTTGCTTTTTCATTCTTTTTTTACAACATAGATCTGTTTTGACATTTTTTTTCTGCCTGGTTGGGAACAATGCTCCATTTCAACTCTTCTTTTGACTCTAGAATGATACAGATGCCTTACTTCCATTCATGTGCCAAAGTAGTTTCAGCCTTCTTGTTGTTGTTGCTCTGATAGCTGCACGCTTTCCTCGACATTTTAATCCTCACAGTTTCTTATTATTAAGGTGTCAGCGCACCTTGCAGAGGGCCCTGATGAAATGTTTAATTTTGTATTTCAGAATTTTCCGTTTTCCTCTTCGCAAGTAAAATCGAGAGTAGGAACATTTCCATTCACCCGTGCCCGTGCCTTTGGAGATTCTCGTAACGGCGTCGCTTATAGACACTCGTCAGTGATACTTAGTGTTTTGGAACATACTGCAGCCATTTTTTTATCTTTACGTGCTCCATTAAAAGTTGGTTGTGTCCCAGGTGAAAGTCATAAAACACCTCATAGTGTCTGTGTTGGCCGTTTGCCTTTTATCATTTGATTGTGGAGAGCTGAATGTACCATGAAGGCTCCTAAAGGGTTTAAATGTCTCAGACTAGTTATTGTAATAGGCTGCTGATTGATGGATTAGACTTCACTCTGCATTCACACAAACTACAACTGCCTGTACACAGCAGTAGCATCAGAGGTGTGCATCAAGCAGTGATTTCCTTTCTCTTTCCCCCAACTGTAACGCTGAAGTAATCCGTCAACGGAAAGTCATCGGCAGCAATTATTTGGGTCATTTGTCAAGGAACCTATGCCAAATATTCACTGGCTCCAGCTTCTAAAATGTCGGAATTTGTTGCTTCTCTGTATTTTCAGTTTAACCCTCTGAGTTCCAAACATCTATCGAGCATTTTTTTGCTCTTATTACACTTTGGCTCTTTTTTTTACTGCAGTATAAAGTCCTGCATCTCAATGGAAACAGCACAAATATTATTAGAAGTAGAGAGAACAGAAAAATGTTTTTTGTGCAATATGACAGTTATTCTGCCATGATCATAAAAGACGACAAAACAAAAAATTCTTTAATTTGTAATCTTACAAAAATGTACAACATTTTCTCAACTACTTCCTGGTGTTGACCAGTAATTTACAACATGGTGACTCCACATACTACAGATATTTTATTCCTTGCATGTTTTATTAGTTTCTTTACTTCCTGTGTATACACAGCCTGCAGTTCAGCCCAGGTTCAGCCAAAAACTCTCTGAATTTTTCTCACATGGCGGTCAGTTGCAGCTGAATCACTCATGGCTTCTCAGATGCGCTGATGAGTGGAAAATTTTTCATGTTTTACAGAATCCGATTCTTCCAAATGGTTCATGTTTGGCTAATTTTTAAATTAGAATTTAGTATAAGGTGATTTTTGATGAAATATCTACAATTAAAGCTTAGATTTGGTTAATTGGTTTCAAGAAAAGTTGAAAGAAAGTTAAGAATCCTACAAATCTTTTTGTGTTTACAGTTTGTGGTTCCGATAAATGGTGTAATTTTGACAGTTTAATCTTTTTTTTTTCCCAACAGTGGATTTTGGGGTTCAGAGGGTTCAAGCCAAACACAAAAACACGTCCATTACAATCCATTTGCCTCCAGTTTACTGTTCTAAATCAAAATAAGACTACCAGTCCTTCAGTTACTTACATATAATTTCTTATCTCCTTTTCCTGTTTTTTGAGTATTGTCATGAAATACGCAGTTATTATGTCTTCGACTTCCTGCTGCTTGCGTTGCTAGGTAACGTGTAGCAAAGCACCAAACAGCCGAACACAGGGAGGGATATGTTTCACAAATCTGAGTTTCTAACCCGGTTATGGACCTTTTACAGTGAAACTAAATGTTTTTCAGTCTATATATGAGGCTATAGGAGAGTTTAATTCTAAAATCCTACTAATTCGATGCCTTCTTGCAGAGTTAAAAGAGAATACTGATACCGCTCTCCGTCAGCGTGTTCACTGTGGAGCTGGGAGTCGATGTGCAAAATCAGCAGGGGGTGGGGAGAAGCTGCGAGCTCGGCTCTGTCCAAAATTCACACTTACACCTACGAGCACCTCTGAAACTCACTTAGTATCTTGTTTGCATACTTCATCAGAGGTGCTTGTCAGATGGTAAAACCCCCACACCTGTCCAGCGCCAGTGGAAGAGGGGGCTGCTCCCGCGAGTATCACTCCTCTGACAATCCAACATTCACTTCACACCCACTTCACACCGCGATTCTCCAGGCATGTGGAGGTGAAGCTGTTCTGCTTTTATTTGTTACACGCGGATTTGTGTTTATAACTCGGCAAAACATTACAAATGCCTTCATTGAAAGACGGAACATAAGTGCCGTTATCCCCGTACCGAGTTGCATTTCTCCCCTTTTACCTTCTCACTTCTCAACATGGTTGAACATGTCGTACGGGATGTTTTTTTTTTTTTGGCTCCATTTTTTTTCTGGCTCCATAGTTAAAACACAGATGAGGGTGGTATTGATTCTCTTAACCCTCATGTCGTCCTGCGGGTCAAAATTGACGCGGGTTAAAGTTTTAAAATGTGGAAAAAATATAGATTTTTACAGTGAACCTTCTGATGTCCACATTTTCAACATTTTTGGGAAATCTCTGAACATTTTTTGGTGGGAAAAAGAAATTTTAAAAATGTTTCTTAAGAACATTCACAAAGAAAATATAAGTTTTACTGATATCTATGTAATAACTTCAGATATTTTTAGGATTTTTTTTAAAGATTTTTACTCATTTTTGAAAATATTTACAAGAATTTTCTTGCCAAATTTGGGAGATTTTTATTATTATTATTATTATTATTATTATTATTATTATTATTTTTTTTTTTTTTTTTTTTTTTTTTTTTTTTTATAAATAAAACTTTTAAGGGAAACTTTTGAGGAATTATTGGAATTTTCTTCCTGAAGGTTTTGCAAATTTTCAGAAATTTGGGGAATTTTTTTGCTGAATTTCTGGATTTTTTTCAGACAAGGAAACAATATTTTTTGGTGCCTGTAAATGAGGACAACAGGAGGGTTAAATAAGTATGAGTAGTAAAGCAAGCAAATTGGCTTCCCAGCTTCTAATTAGAATAAATATTTCAGTTACTTTCAACCCATGAAGGAACATAGTATAAGAAATGGTGAAATAATCTCCACTCCTGTTGTTAAGACTGCAAGTTAAGACTGAACACTCCATAAAGATCTAGTAAGTGGAGTTTAAGTTGAGTTTATTCTGTTAATCCAGTTTTAGACAAATGTGCTCATTCATAGGAACAAAGAGCAAGTGTCTCCTAGCCAATCAGAATCCAGTATTCTCAGTTTAGACAGTACAGTTAATGGTAAAATGTCAAATTCAGTAACTTGTAGTATTAAGTGATCTGAGAACTTCACCCTGAGATCTGGGAGAGGTGCATTTTTCTACCATTTTCTGACATTTCAGAGACTGCTGGTATTGATTCTCTGAAATAAGTTTTGGAAAAAAAGTATGCAAATGAGCTTCCAAGTTCAATTATTTCAGTTATTTTTAACACATGAAGTAACATAGTGTAAAGAAATGACAATATATCTCATCTACTTGCTGGTTTTGGAACTTTAAACTACTTTTTCTTCGTCCTCACTGATGTCGAAGACAAGAAGTTGTGATTGAAAGCTCCAGAAAAATCTAGTAAGTGGAGTTTGAGTTAAGCCAGTTAAAAAGTGGAGGTGCTCATTTATAATAACTAAGAACAAATGTGTGGTTATCCTAAGGGACACCTGCTAGCCAATCAGAATCCAGAATTCTCAGTCTCTATCGCACAATTTATGATAAAATGGCAAATTAACAACTTTTTGGAGTAAAGTGATCTGAAAACTTCACCCTGATCTCTGGGAAATGTGCAAGTATGAGTAATAAAAGCAAGCAAATAGGCTTTCCAGCTACTAATTAAAATAATTATTTAAGTTATTTTCAACAAATTAAGTAACATAGAGCAGAGAAATGAGAGAATAATGTCAAAAGAAGATCTATTTAGCTTGTTTGGGAACTTTCACCTGCATTATTTTCCCGTTTCAGTCTCTGCCCCTGGTGTTCAGAGTGCAAGTTGTGGTAGAACGCTGTGGAGTTTGAGTGAAGCCTGTTTTGTCGAAGCAATTTAAAGACGGATGTGCTCATTTATAAGAACAAAAAGCATGAGTCTGGTTATCCTGCTTTGTTGCGAGACACAAAAGGACACCTGGTAGCCAATCAGAATCCAGAATTATCAGCCTATATAGTGCAGTATATGGCAAAATGGCAACTTTTTATGTTAAGTGATCCGAAAACGTCACCCTGAGCTCTGGGAAATGTGCATTTTCCACTGTTTCCTGACGTTTCAGAGGCTGAGAGATTAATGGGAAATACAACCCACTGATTCATTGCTAGTGAAAACATTCATTAGTTGCACCCCTCGTCTACATCCATCTGGGCAACTCGTAGCCAGTGCCAGTTAGCGCACATCATCAGCCATCGCAGTTGGGACGAGAGGTTTAAAGTGCTGCCAATTGTGCCAGTCTGATAATTGAAATCTAGCCACCAGCTTAGATATTATTTGGCTAAATGTACGGTCAGCTGTGTTAATATTTCGTGGATCTGTCCTTACTCGTCGGTCGTATTGAGCTTTTTTAAACGTGGTATGTGTCGTCACTGTTTACTTTAATGTATTTTCAGCAGAAACGCCCCCCCAAACCCCCATCCCCACCCCGTCCCACTCTGCTCAGGTATTCAGACCTGCTTCGCTCTTTCTGTCGTTCAGCTGCTGGAAAAATGGCACGAGCAGACGGATCAGAAATGTGTCAGTGCGGGCCACAAGGGTCTATTTAACAGTCTGACTTGATGAATGGAAAGCCTGATATGTGCCGTGATTTAGCAGACATTAAAACATCTTAATAAATTAGAGCAGGCCTGAGGGGTTTCAGTGGGGAAAAGGGCATCAGGAGTAATGGCACTAATGACACCGTCACAAGACTAATAGATCAGGATTTAGGGAAAACTAAATCAGGACAATCCCATCAAGATGACACCAGGAAGGGTGTGTGTGCGAGAGTGTGTGGATTGTGTATAGTTATTACCTGAGCCCACGGTGTCATGGACGAGTGTTTTCAAGTAGACCGCACTGCATCCTGCTATAAAAATAGTTGAAACTCATTTCTTGTGCTTAACCGTGGTTCAAGGATTTGGGCAACTGCAGCACTGAGGACTTGCAAATAGAATAACACAAGGCCGATGTGGGAGGTCGGATAGAACACGTTTGACCCGTGGAGAAGTTGAAATGTCTGTTTCTCCTGACAAATTGCCAGAGCAAAGGAACAGGTGGAAAAAAAGAATCCAAGATCACGTCAGGTGCATCTTGGCTTGTATTGAACGGCCAGATGAGTGTCGATAACTACCCGAGAGCTGTCTTCGAATCCCCCCTTCTGTTGTTTTCGTGGCTTTACGTGTGGTTAATCTGTATACATTCTTTTGTCACAGAATGTCATTGTTAAGCTAACAAGATGTTTACACGAGGAAATGCATCTTGCTGACAGATTCTATTGATCACATGAACTGAAAAAAGACAAGCACGGTTCATGGACTTGTGTCTTGGGTACATAGAAGCATTGCCAACCTCTTTGTTTTGTAATGTATCGGTACTGTGGAGATGTTTTTTGGTTTTGACTATGATTTTTTTTCTCTTCTCTTTTTTAATGTTTGATATGGTTCCCGATTACTTTTATTTTTCTCCTTCCAAAAATTCTGCACAAAGGTCAAGTGTTGTTGTTTTGGAAAATATCAGTGAGGAGCAAGTGCTTTTGCTAATTGAAAAGCCAGTGCACTGAGATCTCTCTTGCCTTCATACAGTGTGCTGACTGTACATACTGTATGTATTTTTGTTGTGATCTGAAGCAACAGCCGCCCACCCCCCCCCCAACTGGGAGACCAAACTGTGGTGTCCTACTTCCAATTGTAATTCTCAGTCAAACCCGGAATCTGAAAAATACATGAGCAGAGCGTAACGTTTCCTAGCAGCTGCTATCACACACAGCCTTTTGGTGCAGTGACACAAACGCTACCTGTTACAAGGTAGTTCACGGTGGATAGACACAAGTATCTGCTCGTACCTTTTCTCTTTTTTATACCAAGTACAGCTTTACAATTTTCAGAGAAAAAGGCAAAATAGATCAGAAAACGAGTCATTTTTTTCCCCTTAAATTTGTACAAAACCAAAAAAAAAGCCTCTGGGTGACAACGCTTGGCCTTTCTGTCATGACTCCTCAGTATTTTGACGTCCGGATGATCTCCGTGAGATCGTGGCAAAGTGAAAGTTTTCACATTGAAAAGTCATCAGCTGATCTTGATATGCTGAAGCTGTGCATGTATGATATCGTTTGGTGCATTTGTGTTTTCTAAATGAGGGACTTAATAAAAACAATTCACTGAGGATTTTCTCCTGGATTTTTTTTTTCTTTTTTTTGAATTATGTGTGGGATGGTGTCATTTTCAGCATCAGCAGTTTTAGTGTCTTTTACTGCAGGAAGAATTTGAGTGGTGCCTTGGGGCACCATCAAAGCTATAAAATGCATAATATTATGAAAAAGCATATAAATGGGAGTAAAAGGCAGCAGTAACGTCCCTTTTGTGTGGATAGAGAACACATCCATGGAGGGTTTTTTTCTGCTGCATTTACTAATTGTATTGTCATAGAATATAATAAGGACTATCAGTGCTGATAATCATATGTTTTGAATACTAACGTCACATGCAATAGCTGAGAGAATACAAAATCTATAACTAACACATCAAGCAGTTGCCTTTGTGCTGCAGCTTTTTTGCAAAGAATACTGATTCATTTCTTGGGTTTATTTGGGCATGTATCTGCTCAGGTCCAGATACCTTCCACTAAAACAAGAGAATGACATGGAAAGCTACTGTGAAATATTGATTGAGCCAGTGTTGCAGAGATGCTTTTAAGATAATAAGAGGGAGAGGACCCTGTGAAGAGATCAATACAAAGGGGAAGTGAAGAAAAGAGAGGTTTCTCTCCACACACTACAGATCATCCATAATGAGCTGGTATGTCAATACTTTGGCCACGACTCTTCACATGCTATTGACCACTGAATCACAACACCAGGCCACTGTAACTGTGTTTTGCACCAGACACTAACAAAAAGGTATTTTTGCTGTCACACGTTTACCTCAAAACTGAATCTGGATTCAGATGTGGTTTTGATAGCTCTTATATAGATATTGGGTAAGACATGATTGGTGTGTATTACCTCCCAATGCAGCAGATGCTGCATGTGGGGTTCATGCTGCAGATTGTAAATGTCAATACTGCCCCCCCATGGTAGCAGCATCCCGGTGCACCGCTGTGGTCAGGCTGGATGGGGTGAGGCAACACATGGGAGATAAGGGCTGTGTCTGCAGTGTCACCGCATTGACTGGGAGCACCGGCGTCCAGAGACAGTGTTAAAATGACAGGATTCGGGGCCAAAGCTGATCTCAATCTGAATACTAACCAACATTAAAGCAAAGGCAAGTAAAAATAAAGCGGTTCAGTTTTTTTTTATTTTAGGTACACACTATAAAAAAAGCTATAGATATAAATTTTTATACTTTAAACATGAAATATGTCATGTACACTGTTCCCTCTAAGCTGTGCGCGTGCGCAATTGCGCACTGCTGACACGGTCTCCGCGCACAGAAACTCTGCGCTGCGCACAAAAAAAAAAAAATCCAACCTAAATTGTAAATAAAATAAACACGTAACAATTCATTCTGTGCTATTTTTCAGTGTGAGTCAGTGAGTGTTTAATTCTGGGAAATATTTTATCTGTAATTTGTAATATTTGTATTTGAAAAATTTTGTTTAATTTCATAATGACATGTATTGTATCTTGTTGAATTATCTCATTCACTATTTTGTATGTTTAATAGCATTTAATTGTATTTAATGTTTAACTCTATTAAACAGACAAAATATTGAATGAGATAATTCAACAAGATACAATACATGTCATTATGAAATTAAACAAAATTTTTCAAATACAAATATTACAAATTACAGATAAAATATTTCCCAGAATTAAACATTTAAAAAATACAATTTAAACAAGAAGAATATTAAACATTTTAAAAAATGCAAAACATTTAATTAGATCATTAAACCTTTAAAAAGACAAAACATTTAATTAAAAAATTAAATGTTTAATTAGAAAATTACATCTTAAATTTCTTAAATCTTTTTAATAATAAAACTTTAAAAGTTTTATTGGATTAATTTTTTTCCTTTGATTTAACTGCTTTTTGTTATGTAGTTTATTTCTTTAATCTTCTTTTTCTGTCAAGATTTTAACCCCAACCTTAAAAATGAAATAAACCCTTAAATCACAATGAAAATACTTCTGTTGTCACAATCATGAGTTAGTCAATTATTCAGTTTATCAATTCAACTTTATTTGTTTAGCACCTTTTACACAGATGACAAAACTAAACAAGCAAAGAGAAAAAACTAAGCTAAAACTATGATTAAAACTCAAAAACATTTAAAAAAAAAAAAAAAAAAAAAAAAGATTTAACATGGTAATAAAATATGTTGTGTCCAGGGGATGGAGGGAGTTTATTGAAGTCTTCTTGGGCTCACATGGGAAATCATTTAAAATATAAACTTGATATTCAGTCTAAGGAAACTGCAGAGCGACAGAAGAACCAACAATATCTCCTGTTTTCTCCTTTAATGAGTCGACTCTTCTTGTGCTTTCAGACCAAAGAACTACAGACTCTTCACAACCTGCTCAAACTCTTGGTACAGGACCTCACCACACGGATCAAGAAGGTTTCCGTCTCATTTCTACTCTGAAGATCACCTTCTCCTGCTCAAACTGCTGATAAATGTTTGTGCTGCTCTAAAGTCTGGTCTCCAGAACTTCCTAAAAACTCTCAAAGTCTCTTCTGCTGCAGGTTGCTTTGTAGAACTGTTGCAGAAAACCTCACTAAACCACATGGAGGGGCCTCAAGATAGTCGTCCAAATGAAACCATACAAAAACCAAACTAACACAACCCAAACGCTAAAGTCTCCTGCAGCCTACCAGAGAACCTCTGAGAACAGAGAATCAGGACAGAAACTCTTACCTTCTGGACAACCAATGCTGGTTCTCAAACAAGAATACAGAATGTGTCTGACCAAAAACCTCTAAAGACTCACTACAGCCAAGATAAAGACACAACTCAGCTGCAGCAAATCCACTAATTACTGCACACATCAGCACCATGTGCTAACTGTGGCTAAAGAACCTCATTTACCAAGACAAATATCCAGTACAAAGCCCTAAAACACAGCAAGAAACACATTAAAGTCTATTTTACTGCTGGAAGCTGCAAGCCAACGCCTAAAGAACAAACTAAAGCAACGGAGCCAAACCCGGTTCACTGGTGAAGAGAAACAGAGGAAATGTTTGTATGCAGCTAAATAAAGCAGGAAGACAATGAGCTGCTCAGGTGTTCCTGATAACACCAAGCAGCCACCTGGACAGCCAATAGGAACACAGCCACCTGGACAGCCAATAGGAACACAGCTTCCTGGAAGTCCAGAGGGCTGGCTTAGTCAAGGAAATTTAGTTTAAAGTTGAAGCAGAAAGTTAACAAAGTTGAAAACCACCTTCTGATCCCTGAAATCTCTGAGTTTTCACACAAAGAACACCTGAACATGTCAAACTGGTTCCATAGTAGAACCATCATTGTAAAAACGTCATAGTATGGTGTGTTGCTCTAAAAACATTAGGACCCGGCTGTCATGGGACAAACATGTAAGAAACATGAGAACAGAGAGAATCCAACCAGTAGGTCACAGTTTATCATCCCCCAGTCATCTCCTGAAGTCCATATGGTGACAGACATCAGTATCTGGTTGTTAATTTACCAGAGGATGCTTATAATCATGCTGATGTGGTCTGTACTGTACAGTATTTTAGTGAATCAATAAATGCCTAAGTTGGTTTTGTTAAAGTGCTTTTCAGTTTTTAATAAACATTTAACAGCCTATATGTAATCAAGGGCTGCACAGTGTCGTAGTGGTTAGCACTTTCGCCTTGCAGCAAGAAGATCCCTGGTTCACGTCCCGGCTTTCCCGGGATCTTTCTGCATGGAGTTTGCATGTTCTCCCTGTTCATGCGTGGGTTTTCTCCGGGTACTCCGGCTTCCTCCCACAGTCCAAAAATATGCTGAGGTTAATTGATTATTCTAAATTGCCCGTAGGTGTGAATGTGTGAGTGCTTGTTTGTCTTTGTATGTGGCCCTGCGACAGACTGGCGATCTGTCCAGGGTGTCCCCTGCCTTCGCCCGAGTCAGCTGGGATAGGCTCCAGCCCCCCCCCCGTGACCCTAGTGAGGATTAAGCGGTGTATAGATAATGGATGGATGGATGGATATGTAATCAATAAATGGCCTTTGTCTATCTTAAGAAAAATTCACTCAGAACTCTGATATGTTAACAGCACTAAATAAATCAATAAATACATGCATACACACATAAATAAGTTAATACATTAACTGTGTTAAGATAAGATTTAGATTTTTAAAAAGTTGTTTATGTTTTTGCAGAATCCAGTATTGTTCACTGGTTGGTCATTACATTTTGTTAGTTTGATTTCACTGTTTAAAATGATGCCACCTCTTTTCAGACAGAACCTGTGATAATAAAACAGTACAAATTTTTTTAGTTCTGTGTTAATAAAGCACTTAAAGCTTTAAGTATGGCTAAATGCTTTTTTCAAAATTAAATATATCACTCCTTAGGTGGTAGTGGCCCCAAGTTCAGTAAAGTTGGAAAGATATTCACAGATTGGGACTTCCAGCATCAATAACTCGTTAGATTTAGGTTGTCAAAACATAAACGGTGCCTCTTTCCCATTGTTGCAAGGTAGACAATGTGCTACAAGCCCAGTTTTATCAAAAGTAGCTGTCTTTCAAGCTACAGGAATAACATTGGTGTCTATGGAGTGAACAGGGTCCGTCTGCAATTTGCAAAACCGCTGCAACAGTAAAGAGAGACAAATATTCAATAACTTCACTCTTATACATTGTAGTGTCACTAAAATCACTGCAGCCTTCAACTGGCTCCTGTTGACAAAGTGTTTTAACAGAAATGTAAATGCTGTAATTTGATTCTTTTAATGAACCATGTAACTTGAATGGATGTGATGCTGGTGTGACCACAGTGCACACGTCTGATGTTGCTCACAGTGGTCCAAGGGACGCTCAGGGAGTTTGTGTGTTTGCTCACACTCAGGAAAAATTAGAGGGAACATTGGTCATGTACTAGTAATATTTCCAGGACAAACTGAATGTAATTATTGTGCGGCCTGTTCCACTCCGCGCCTCCAGGGGGCGCCGCTTCTCCTCCAGCCTCCTTCCCCACAGCTCAGAGGAAAACACACCGAAAAGAAGACGCTGCTTCCCGTCGCACACATGTACACAGCAGCGCTGAGGTAGAGGATGAAGTCTACAAAGAACCGATATTCTGCAAACAGCTGCCGTCAAGACAGTAATTCAGAAACAAACGAGGAGGAAAATGGCGAACTGTGTCCCGGTTTCAAAGACGTGGACGCCTTCGTTAAAGTAGGTGAACTAACCGAGCCGGACTCAGGCTAACAGTCTGGGGGGCAACGTGGATGAGCTGGTTGGCTCCGAGCTGGAACTCAGTCAACTTTCAAGAAAATGTGTTAGTAGGAAGCACAAACAGCCAACAGTTGAGACAAGAGCTGGTTAAACGCTTATTCTGGTCATTTCCAACTTACTGTTGGACATTATGGCCCATCCCCTTTGCTTGCTATCTTAAAAATGTAGCATTATCAAGCTAAATATGGATTTACTGTAGTAGCTGTCTGACTGAATATTGGACTAATTTAGAATAATGGAATGACTTTTGGCATTAAAGCTAGTTAAGTTACCCCTTAAAGTAATGGCCATTACCTGGAGAACATCAAGCTAATATACAAATAAAATCTGTCGTAAGATTGTTGTTTATAAATCATTTTAGAAATATTGCTTGAAAGTAATTATTTAAAATGTTACCAATGCATATTCACTTATTTCACTAGTTACTTATTTAAAAATATATTCATATAAAATCAACTAAGGCTGCAACTAACAATTTCATTGTAAATTCATCTGCTCATCATTTTGTAGAATCATCAGCTAGTTGTTTGGTCTATAAATGTTAAACTATTGTTTTCTAAAGCCAAGATGATGTCCTCAAATATCTCATTTTGTCTACAACCCATACATATTTTGTTTACTTTCATTGAGGAGGAGAGAAACCACACACAAAAAAAAAATCAAAGTTAAAGGCAGGAATCAGACTTTTCTTGCCTCAAAACTTACTTCAACTTTAATTTTCAGAGTAGTTGGTGATTAATTTTAGAGCTGACAACAATAGTTTGTCAATCATTGCAGCTCTAAAATCAACAAAATATAACTATGCAGCTGCCGTAATCGACATTGGAGGAATTACCTTCCTGTTCTGAATACCTCAGTATGACATAAACAAAGATAATGTTGCATGTTCTGTCTGTGCCCTTATTTTTTTTTATATCGCTCCTTGTAATTATGTCGAAGATATTTTTAAAAGTATAAAACGAACAGCCCTCTTTCCTCTGCAGTATGGACTGGGTGCAGTATTATCAGCCACCAAAGCATCTGCTGGCTTACCTCAGGCTGGAGATGAATATGATTTCTACAGGAGCTTCCCAGGCTTCCAGGAGTTTTGTGAAAGTCAAGGAGATGGGCTCTTGCACTGGTGAGTACCCAGTATGTTATTTCTTCCTTTGAGTTTCAGTCGAGCTTCTGTGTCTCTGTGAACCTCTAAGTGTTTATTCTTTTCACTTCATGGTAGCATGAGTCAAATAATGCAACACCACGGCTGCAGATCTCACGTCAGAGACCAGAACAAGCTGACGGGGCTGGAGGAGAGGTTCGATTTGGTGGTGGACTCGAATGATGTCATCCTCGAGCGAGCGGTATGACCTGTAGCTCTAAAGTTAAAAAAAATTCTTTATGAAGACGTCTCTGCAGTCCAACTGAGTTCTTGAGTCTTATTTTCCCAGGGCATTCTGCTTGATGAAGCTGATGGGGTGAACAGGAACCAGCAACCTGTCATGCCTGCAGGGTTCCAGCCTCCAAAAATTGTCGTTTCCAGCTGGAATCGCAAGGTTGGCTAATTAACCTCTCCGCTCTTATACTGCAGATGCCAGTCTCAGTTTTGGGTCACATTCAAGCTGAAACATTCTGTGCCAGTCCTGGCGTTCCGTGTCTTAATGCACCCAAAATGTTTTATGAAATACTTGAGAAATGTTCGAACCATTGCTTCATACCTTTTGGTTGAACAGAATGCTTTCATTGAACAGGGCCCGGGCTCTGGCAGTCGTTCTGAGACGTTCCGACTGCTCCACGCCAAGAATGTCACCAGACCTCAGCTGAAATTCAAGGAAAGGATTGATAACAGCAACACACCGTTTATTCCCAAGATCTTCATCAAGCCCAATGCAAGAAAGCCACTTCCAGCATGTAAGACGTCTCGTGGTCTTAACATGACTTTTGTCTTAGTTTTAACACTTTAACACATCCAACTTATTTGCTATCTCGCTGTTCAATTGTAGATTTCACCAACAAACAAATACGGAAAGAGAGGCCTGAAGACCTCGATGTCCCAGCTGCCCTGGCTGACCTCATTCATCAGCAAAGAACTCAAGAACATGTTGATGACATGTAAGTCTTGTCTTCTCCATAATACTTACATTTTGTCTTTTGCTATTTCTTGTGATGCTTTTAACCTTGGGATGTTTTTCCATGTAGGTTTGCACACCCGTACCAGTATGAACTGGACCATCTTTCAACACAAGAAAAACTTCTATCCAAGCCAGAGCCTCAGGTAACATCATTATATACAGAGAACCTATGGTATGAACCTGTTGTTATTGTTGGTTAAGCTTCTGCCTAATCTGTGGATTTATTTTCAGATGTACAAACCAATGGCTGAGACCAAGTTCTCCTTCATTGATTCACTGGAAGATCTGGTTGCCCTGAATGAGAAGCTGTGCAAATTGTCTGAATTTGCAGTGGATCTTGAGGTACAAAGATCATAAACGTGATCTGGTTCAATCCGCACAAACATGCCAAACAACAGATGGTCCCTTTGTGAGGCCTGTGATGTTGAAATGTTGTCAGGCATTGATTCATTTGATCATTTTTGAGTTAGCTGTCTCGACTGTTTTGTTGACACTTTGCTCTCCATCGCAGCACCACTCCTACAGGAGCTTCCTCGGCCTCACCTGTCTGATGCAGATCTCCACCAGAGAAGAGGATTTCATCATCGACACCTTGGAGCTCCGCAGTGAGATGTACATCCTGAACGAGGCCTTCACTGACCCGTCTATTGTGAAGGTAATGAAACTGCTCCTCACATCATTTCTTGCTGTATCTTGTTCCGTGACTCGAGCTGTCTGAAGGGAAGATGAGATTACGTGTTTGATTAGATTTGTTTTCAGGTGAGCGACTGCACAGTCTGTGGTTGTTTTTTTTTTTTCAACAGAAGTGCTCATCCTTTTTTTTCTTCATCAAATCTTGATAACTCTCAGATACAGTTTCATAACTGAATGTGAAGAGCAACGTGACTCACGTTTTAAATAAACATCTTCCATACTAAGTCACTTGTTTGAAAATATAGTCTACTGTTCAAAATTTTGGGGTCACTTAGAAATGTCCTTATTTTTGAAAGAAAATACTTTTTTTTCAATGAAGATAACATTAAATGAATGATAAATCCAGTGTAGACATCGTTCATGTGCTAAATGACTATTCTAGCTGGAAACAGATGATTTTTAATGGAATATCTCCATAGAGGTACAGATGAACATTTCCAGCAACCATCACTCCTGTGTTCTAATGCTACATTGTGTTAGCTAATGGTGTTTAAAGGCTAATTGGTGATTAGAAAACCCTTGTGTATTTATGTTAGCACATGATTAAAAATGTGAGTTTTCATTTAAAACATGGAAATGTCTGTGTGACCCCGAACTTTTGAACAGCAGTGTAAATTAAGATGAACGTCAGCTGTAGAGATCCATTTAATCAGTCTTGCAGAGCCGCCTCCTGGTTCAACTTTGAACTACAGTGTATACAGTAGTTGTGTGACCATTAAGTTTTATAATGCAGTGGGCTGTTATAGCACATAGTTTAGTGGGGTTTTTAAGTTTTATTTTCATTTAAGTGGTTTAGATAATTACACTGAGACATTTAAAGAACACCTGGTTGTTTGGACTGTAGTCTGTTTAATGAAGCTGTGTCCATCCCATTTCCAAATGTAAATAATGAGAATGGACTTACAATAGCGTCAACGGATTATGTATTTTTAATTCTTCATGAAATAATTCCTAGTGGAATTAGAAATAGCCTAAAGAAGGAAAATTCTACCAGTGTAGTAAATATTTTAAGTTTGTAAAGTAGTTAGAGGTGTCTTAGATGAGTTTCAGACTTGTTAAATGAAGCTGGCAGGTGTCCTCTGGTGTGTGGGAGCTGCTGTGACTCACACACTGCAGGACACCTGTGAAAAATTGTGGTGTGTGGGCTTGAACAACTGAACCGTTTGTGAAAAAGATCCAAATGGAAAAATGTCACAGGGAGTGTCTCCGCTTTTTAATATTTTTAGTTCAAATGAATCTAATTATTAATTTTTATTAAACAAGCTGCTACCTTACTAGAGTGGTTTCAGCTGAAATCTGTCACATTTTCTCCTTCTCAGGTGTTTCATGGTGCAGACTCTGACATTGAGTGGCTCCAGAGGGACTTTGGCTTGTATGTTGTCAACCTTTTTGACACGCATCAGGCAAGCAGAGCTCTCAACCTGGCCAGACATTCCCTTGACCACTTGCTCAAACACTTCTGCAGTGTGGACTCAGACAAACGCTACCAGCTGGCTGACTGGAGGATTCGGTATGTTGATAGCTGGCTCATATTACGTACATTTCCTTTTATTCTCTTTACAGGTGATTCTTTTGTTTTTCAGGTTATTTGTATCATTGTAAACTGTGCAAAGCTGAAATAACAATTCCTCTGTAACATGTTCTTGTAGCCCCCTGCCAGACGAGATGGTCCAGTACGCCCGGACAGACACCCACTACCTCCTTTACATCTACGACTGTGTGAAGGTGCAGCTACTGGACTTTAACCACAGCCAACCTGGACTGCTACAGTCTGTCTGGAATAAGAGCAAAGACATTTCCCTGAAGGTGTGCACAAATCTCACTTTACTTTTTACTCCATAAAGATTGAAATGACACTTAAAAATCTACCTTAATAGCCCCTTTCAATCCTAATAATTCCACGTTTTCTTTAGTGCTGCCACATTTTAACATTCTCCACATCATAATCTCCTGCTTTTTCTGACGTTGGTCACGATTCACTGTGTGTGTCCCCCACCTCTGCTTCCAAACAGAAATATGTGAAGCCTATATACACAGAGGAGTCGTATTTGGAGCTGCAGAGGAAGCAGAAAAAGTCTTTAAACACCCAGCAGCTCACTGCCTTCAGACTGCTGTTCGCCTGGAGGGACAAGCTGGCCAGGCAGGAGGATGAAAGCACCGGGTAGGCTGCTTGGAACTGAATGGACTGGCTGTTCCTTAACTCTGCTGTTTCCATATTTATACTTTATGTCCTGCCAGATTTTGCTTGTGACAATCTCCCTGCATTCATTGTCTACGGCGTGTTCCTCGACATGTTTAATAGGGCGGTATTTGTGTTTTTAGGTTTGTCTTGCCCACACATATGATGAACAAAATATCAGAAGAGCTTCCCAAGTAAGTCGGCTAGATTTGCCACTTAAATTTTTATTAATTTTAGGTATTAATTGTCCTTTCGGTGCAGACGATTTTAGTGTTTTTATTCCTAAATTCGTCCCATCTTCAGAGAGCCTCAGGGCATCATCGCCTGCTGTAACCCTGTTCCCCCGCTGGTGAGGCAGCAGGTCAATGAGCTCCATTTGTTGGTGCAGCAAGCCAGGGAAATGCCCCTCCTTAAGGTAAGGAAACATGGCCTACACCAGTGATGTTTTTTTTTTTCTCATTTATGTCAATTCAGTGTTAGTGTTGTCATTTGTCATTCAAAGTAAATGCTGCAGTGTTTTGTACACAGGCGGAGATAGCGGCTCAAAAGACCAAAGGACTCACACCCATAAAAAAGGTTAGCACAAATCTGATTACGCCACATGGAATGCCGTGGTCCCTCGCCATATCATGGTTCATTTTTTGCAGTCTCGTATCGCAGATTTTTTGCTATATGTGTGGATTTTGCAGTATTTAGGTATTTTTATATTTTTATTATCGTGGTGAGCTGCGTAGAAGAACGACACTGGAGAAAGGATATCTGCCTTTTATACACTTCACCAAACTAACTAGGCTGACTAAAGCACAAAACACAAACACTAATAACACTGTAAGACTAACATGAACCACAGTAATGACATTTAAACCCCCAACATCCCCAACTCTCATGGTACATTGCAGCACAACAGGTCAGTCACTCTGCGATCGCTGCATTATTATATAATAAAATAAATATGGTCGCTACTTTGCAGATTTTCGTCTATCGCAGGGGAAGCTCTGGAACGTAACCCCAGCGATAGATGAGGGACCACTGTATTCAGTTTTTGATTTCAGCAGTTGAAGAAACCACAACTCGGCTAACATTTCTGTGATTATGTGTAATTTTCCAGCCAGAGGTCATGTTGTTTGGTCCTCATGACACATCCAGGGTTTCTGAGAGCGATCTCCTACACCTGTCTCCTGGTGGTAAGCTCGATGCTCATGCATGTTGTGCATCATACAAAAGTACAACAGTCCACTAAGTCTTGTATTGATGTACGCTTTCAGAATTGCCAGTTAAACAAGGGATGCTCTTCTCGGAGGATGAGCACAAAATGGACATCGACGTACAGAAAACAAGTGGCCTCCTGGCACCAGCTAAAATCACACTATTTCAGGTATAGATCAGCTTTTAATGTGTTCAGATAGTCGACTTGTGTGCTATTGTGATGCATATTGTGAGAACTCTGCTTTATTTTGAAGGAGGTGGAAACAAAAGATGCCCAAAAGTCGCTCTCTGTGGCTCAAATGAAAGCCAGACAGATCACAGAGTCTTTTCAGAACCCTTTCAGAATGGTAAGACATGACCAAAGACTAACCCTCATTAGTGACTGCATTTTGTGCACCCCGACACAAAGTCATTTTTGTGTACCGTTGGGTTTTCAGTATTTACCCTCTAAGGATGTGCACGTCAACAAGAACGCCAAGTTTGATCCGTCTTCAAAAATATTTGAGGTAATCAAAGAGCTCCATTCATTGATCCCCATCCAGGCGTATTTGTGTTGACCTCCTTTCTGTTTAAATGCTCATAATTGTACCGTATCTGCCTGACAGATCAGTAAAAGATGGAAACTGCAGAGTATTGAACAGCAGCAGAAGGAGATGGAGGCTAAGAAGAAAGCCAAGGAGGAAGCAAAGGAACAAGCGAGAAAAGCGACAGGTAATGGGGCTTAAATTGCTCTGAGATGACACTTACATGCTTCAAGTTTTGCCCCTCATTAGGTTTTTTTTAATGCTAATTTCCACAGAGGAAAGAAACAAGGCTAAACAGAGCTATCAGGAGTCTCTCCAGAACGTCGTCACAGTGCGCCAGCAAGCAGCGGTGAGTCATTTGCTCTCTCATCCTTCCGTTTCCTTTTTTCCTCTTCAGATGGGCTTTGCACTCTGTCAACTTTTCTGTTGATGTCCCTTCTGGGAAAGTACAAATTTCCTGAAAAACATGAGTTCTATTCACCCAAGAGCCTGACATGGAATATTAAAGATAGTACATTAATAGCAGGTTTAACCCTCTGCAGTGCCCCCCATTTTCTCTGGATGCAGTAGGGTTTTTTGTACGTCAGTATGGTGACTCACAGGCGAGTGAACCAGTGCGTCCAGTCTGCAGCACCAGCATCATAGTGGCCTTTTAATATTTATATCTGTCGTATGATGTGCCTGGGGAAGAACAACGCACAGCGTGGGGCTGGAGAATTAGAGACATGTCTTCTACTCATCAAACACTTTTCTTACCTCCTGGGGAGCAACAATTGCTGCTTTTTGCCCAAAAGCCCACTTCCTTTTAGATCCGTCCCTCAGGGGTGTTGCTTTACACCCGCTCGGTCACTCATGAATGTTTTTGCCACCGCTCTGTGTTTCCGCTTTGTTTCAAATACTTGGACAAACGTTTCAAGCCTTTATCTTTTGTCCACACTGCAGAAGAACAGAAATAATGGTCGCCACCGTTTAACTCTCTCGCAGTAGAACCGTTTTCCCGGCTGCCGTTTACTGTCTGGGGCTCGAGCCATCATTCTAATCCATTGTGTGATGACTGACTCACTGAGAACTTGGTTTTCAGGCACTCCCTGCTGAAATGGCGGCTTCAAATAAGCATGTTGGCACCGTCTGGTGGCATGCATCATAGTCAGAATTGTTGGCAGCGGCACTTGAAAGTAAGAGTTGTCAACCTGCCAACTGCAGGCAAATATTGGCTGTTCCGACTCGCTGTCAGTTTCAGCCAAACGTTGGCAGGGAACTTTTCTAGTCTTATTACAGTTTGAAAGAAGAGAGCTTTGTAGTTTTTCAGAGCTACTCCTACACTAATATTGTGATTGATGTTATCAAAATTTGTGTGCTACGATCTGGTGTTCTCTAACAGTTACGTGAAATATCAATTAATTAGTTAGATGTGATATTGTCATGAAGCTACCACATTATCCACAAAACTGTTGGCTGGAAATGAATGATAGAAGTCTACATTTTAACTTAAAGCACATGCACAACAAACATTTAACATGGACAAAGAAAAGAGTATTTTATATTGTTAGATTTTCTTTAGGGCTGGGCACTGAATTAACGCCGACAATTATTTTAACAAGCGTTAATACAGATTTTTTTTATTATTATTATGAAAGTCCGTTGCTCACTGGCTCTGAATACAGACTAACCATGGAACACAGGAGGCTGGATGTTGATCAGGGCTTGGGATGGACGTCATCACGTCTCACCCTAACTAACAGTGGAGGGAGGCTTCGGTAGAGTGGTTGGACGCAGCGTGGGGGAGAAATAGAGATAAACAAGACAAGCTAACCAATGCCACAGCGAAGTTGTTAGCTATAGGCTGGATTTAGATGAGTAGCGTGAAAGATGTGAGTCTGCGGAAGGTTCTTAAGATCGTAACGAATGACGGCACATATGAGCCTCAACCTGCATCGACTGTTTCTGCTGCTCCCTGATGAAAGAAAAATGTTTCTGCTGGTACCTGTTCAGAAAAAAAGTAAAAACACAGATTTTTAAATCTTAACTTGCTGTTGCTGGGAAGGTTCCTGTTCTAATGTTGTGATCGTGGCTCTGGACTCTGAGGGTTTTTCTATAACAAACCAGATAAAACATTAATGCCCTTGCAGTGGCAAATAGCTTTGGTTTGATTTGATTACATTAATGTTTAGGTTAAGATTTACAAGAAATATTTTAACTGCTACTGTGTAAAGGGAAGACTGCTGTTAAAAAGCACTTTATTTGTTCACAGTGTTTGCAAACCAAATGTTACTGTATTTTTGTTCATTGGCAGTACTTTAAAATAAAAGTACAGAATATATTACTTTTACATTCATTACTTAATTTCATGTATAACAGTGTGATTCATCGCGACTAAAAACTTTAATCGTTGCCCAGCACTAATTTTTTCTTTTTTTACATCTGTTCAGATAACTGAAGGCCTTTGACATGACATTTAACAAAACACTTTGTTGGAAGAAAAACAGTGATATTGATATTTAAGTTGATATTTAACACATTAATTCAGGTGGTGCCATCACCTCTGTTCTCTCATACATAGCAATGATTGATAACCAGCTCAACCTTTTCTTATAATTATGACACTTTTCCATAATTACATCGACATTTTCAGATCCAGAACATGAAATTCATGTCATTTTATTGAGATCTTTCCTTGTAATTAGGACATAGTGAGTCATTATTACAAGATAAGATCTTCAAATTGTTTTTTCTTTTGTCTAGCTACACTTCCGTATAGCTAGACTGATGGTTACAGATTAAAATAATTCTCTGTAGATGTCTCATGACACCAAACACTGTTGGAAAAGAATTAGATTCTGCAAAATTATGGAGCAAAATGAAAAATTCAACCTATAGATGGCAGCAAAAGCTTCCAACTTCAGGTTGTTTGATCACTAATGAGTCGATATAAAGCTGACTTGGGAAGGTTAGTAGGTTTGTCAACTAAGCCTGCAACACAGGAAGAGAAAATACGTTTGACAGAAACTAACATTGCATGAAATTAGGTTTATGATTCCCCTTTAATGCTCCTTAGTGTTTGTGTTTTGTGCCATAAAAACTAAGTCTGCAGAATAATGGAACCTCCAGAATATTAAAATATAAAGAGAGCTGTCTGCAGAGATCTTGAAAAATTCATTATATAGAGACTATCTCTGCTGGAGTGATGGAAAAAACTCGCTGCTGAAAGGTAGAGTCAAAGAACCATGGAGTGTAATGTGTTACATGACTGCATTACAGAACATTTTAATTAAATAAATGACAAATTCAAGCTCAGATTTCTCTTCCACACCTTCAAAGATAAATCAGGAACAGAAAAATCCAACAAAAACAAATAAAAATTGGTCATATATTACCATAAATGCTGTCAGTGGACTGCTCAGGGTTTAGACTGAAAGGAAAACCAAAGCAGCAGCAGATTTAGGTAGTCAGGTCACTAGACTCTCAAGTGAAATGAAAACCATGTCCAGACGGTGTGTGAGATTCTTCTGAAGTCTGCTTAAATCATCCAGCTCTGTGGATTATCTCGTTAGTTTGACTCAGTGGCTGCATTTGCATTTACTTTCACTGAACTGTCAACTCTTTGTTTTGCACAGACTATAATGTTAATGATATGTTTCATTAGGAATCTGCAAAAAGTGGTGGAAAAAAAAGGGAGAGGGTTGACGGTGAGGTTGGAGAGTTGACTCCCAAACCCAGTAAGAAGCTGATGAAATCTGCAGAGAAGCCCCAGAAGACAGAAGCGACTCCCCAAGAGAGCTTCAAGCCCTTCGACTATAGTCAGTCAGACCTCAAAGTCTTTGCAGGTATGCATGTGTGATTTATTTTTCTTCTTCTTTTTATACATTTCACACGTAGCTGCTATTTTTTTAGTTGCGTTATAAAAAGGAATTCAAATCCGTACATTCTTTTCCTTTTACAGGCACCAAATCAAAGGACAGCACACAGTTTGATCCAAATCGTCAAGATGAGGGATTTAAGAAGAAGGTTTTTGCTTGTTTAATATGTTTTTTATTGAAAAAAGTTTTTTTTTATTGAAAAAAGATAGATTTTTTAAGTTCTTAATAAATGTAAATCTTTTTTTTTTCCAACAGAAATTTCCAAAGGGGCAAAAAAACAACTCTGCAGCTGGAAACCGCAGTATGTCCTTCCTGGCTGGAAAGTCAGATCGGTAAATATATTGACTACACAGAGGTGTCTTTACCTATGCAAATTCAAACATCCTAGTTTGCTAACTGTTCTGTCTTTTCCTTCCCTTCAGAGGATTCCGGCATAACTGGCCCAAAAGATAGACTCTCTCCGATGCTATTTTCTTTCTTTTTAAATTTTTCATCCTTCAGTTTCCTTGTTTTTTCCTTTGCAAGTAAAAGTCAGTATTTCAGAATTTAATGAGCTTCAAATTGTATTTTTTTTCCATCTTCAGAGCAGTTTACTGTAAATATGTGGAAGCACAGACCTCTTTATTAAAGATGATTTTAGAGGAAAAGGTTCTTGCCTAATCTTTTGATCAGACTGGTGGAACAGTATAAATATAGAAATGTCATTTTCATTACTGACACTAGGATAATAGGATAACAGGGTTCAGCTTCACTTTAACTCAGAACATTAAAAACATTGTGTGAACTACGACCTGTATGTGCTGTTAAGTGAAAATATCATAACAGAGGATTCGTGTTCGTGTATTTTGATAAAACGCCACCTTAGCTTCAAACCAACATCATTTATTCTATATCAAGGGAGTCAAACGTGGCGACTTTGTAAAGTCTAAAAATTACAGAGAAGACATTAACTGCAGATTGTAATTTAATAAAACTATGAATTTAAAATAATTTCTAGACCTTGAGAAGCTGTTTTGATCATAAAATACTAGATTGCTCATGGTTCTTTTGTCATTTTGTGACTCATTTTTGTAATATTGTCTTTTTTGTTGTTTTTTTTTGTCTGACTTTGTTGTTTGCCTCATGTTTTTGCCATTCTGTTTCCTTTTTGTCTCACTTGTTTGTCTTTTTTGTCATTTTGTTTCTCACTTTTGTCATTTTTTGTCTCGTTTTCAGCGTTTTGTGTCTTTTTTTGTCTCACTTGTCATTTCTCCATTTTTTTGTCGCTTTGTAAGTTTTTTGTCAAATTCTTTCATCTGTTTTGTTTCGTGTCGGTCTCATTTTTTGTCGTTTAGTGTCTCGTTTTTGTCATTTTGCATGTCATTTTTGTAGTATTTTGTCCTGTTTTTGTTGTGTTTTGTCTTTTTTGTCAGACTTTTGTCATTTTAATCATAAAATACTATATCATTCAGTTCCAGATAGCTGTGACTAGATGTCATGTTCCTTTGTAGAAACACTCTGATGTGTAAGTTGTAATGTGTAAATTATAAACTGAGGCATAATATTGTTGAAATTTAACTTACTTTTCTTGAGAAATTTCACTGCATTCATGATGTTTTGTAAAAAGATAATTCCTTAAATGTGAACATTTTCAAAACGTACCATTTTGCACCAAAACAAAGTAAAAGTTTGGAGTTGTGGTTATTTATAGGTTATTATGCTGTGATTTTACTGGTCTGGCCCACTTAAGATCAAATTGGGCTGAATGTGGAACCTGAACTAAAATGAGTTTGACACCCCTGCTCTATATTTTCAAAGAATGTGAAAACATTAACGTTACACTAACGTGTGATTGTTTTAAAAGTATGGGTTTTGTGATGCTTCTATAACCCAGTCTACTAGATTTGGGATCGTGCCTGTAGGGGTTTCCTCCCATTCGTTTCTGAAATGTATTGAAAATCTGTAGCATTATCTCTGAGTCCCATTCAGACTCCTGTCCATTACTTTAACGCCCTTTCTGTAGGTTGCCCTGCTCCAAATCCATTCACCTGCTCCAGCTGCTAATTCACAAGACAGGCAGCTATATCCCGACTTCAACCAAAAAAATGACCTTTTCTTTCCGGTTCTTTTACAACTCAGCCGCCCTTACCTGTTCATTACAGAACTGATTGTAAAATCATTATGGCCTGACACCTGAATCTATACCCAATATGCTTCCATTTTTATCAGCCAGACACATACCTCAGCCAGCTTTTCTAAACTCTGAGTTCATTCCAAATCACTAATCTGTCCTTAGTCTGCATTGTGGTTCACAAATGAAGTTTACATGACTTCTCAAATTGTTTGAAAGCAAGTTAACACTAAAGTCTCTTGGGTTAATGTTCTGTGACATTGTTAAACTTTTATTTTTCCATCACTGATGTATAACACTAAGTAACTGCCTTGGCGTGAAACTAAACTTTTACATTTCTGAACTGCTGGTGGGGTTCGTTTACAGACTTTAGAGCTTCCTCATTCCTTGGAAGTAACTGCCACCTTTGTTTAAGCAGCAAGTCTTGTGTATACAGACAAACGAAAGCAAATATTCACAGTAAACTAGTCTAACGCTAAATATAGTTTATTGTACACATTAGCCTAAGTAGGGTAAACAGACAGCAACCACAGGGGAAAATTTGGGGCTCAAAATGGACATTTAACAAACAAAAAGATTGACTGAAAGCTGTTTAAGGAGGTAATCCCTCACATTGTGATTTCATTGTCTGCACCACAGAAAACCTCCCCAGGAATTAGCCTGATTCTGAAACCCGGTGAGCGTTTACGACCCTGTCTTCATTCCAGATCTGGATGATATACTGCAGCACCTAACCACTGTTCTAAACCTGTAGTGATTAAAGCCTATCCTTTTTTCTTCACAGTAAATCTTGAGAATATGAGTTTCATGAAGGCTTTTTGGTTATTGGCTGGTTCTGGTAACTAGGGTCTTATATATGCTGACAGTGTGTCTAAGTGAACCTGCACCAATAATAATCATGTATTGAACCAAACTGCAGCCTCTATGGTTTATTTTGCACCTGACAGTTCCAAATTAGTCTTTACTGTTGCCTCTAAATTCAGTTGACAGTTGACAAGTTTGCCCTGTTTGCTTACATTTTGGCTTACTTTACCCTGCAGATATAAGGCTCTCTGTTATGCAAGCATTAGATACTGTGCAAACTTCCACAATGAACTGTAAACTGAACACCTCCACACACGACCTGTACCACATTATAAATACATATATCATGAAGTATAACAATCTAAGAAGGATAAGTTCTCCGTGAGACTCCATTCAGAGCTGCTCATGATCGCATTTAATTTATCATTTGATTGTTTGGTTATCGCTGAACTTGAACCATTATCAGCTGAATAGTGCAAGTTTTGATATTCCACATTTTTTTTTTAAGCAAATTGTCATTAAATTGTAGATGTTCAAGTTTCAGTTTTTCTTGAAGATGTTGGCTTGACACTAAAGGTTTGTTATGCAGTTTGAGTCGATCAAAAACAGTCTTCACACGGGCCAGCTGTGGAAAAATGAATCAACCCAAATGAAATGACTGCTATTGACCATTTTTAACACAGTAAAAATTCAGACTGTACTAGTTTCATTCCTGCATGCTGATTCTGGTTGACTCAGGTTACTTGTCTGGTCACTTAACCCTCCTGTTGTTCTCATTTACAGGCACCAAAAAATCCAAAAATTCAGCAAAAAAATTCCCCAAATTTCTGAAAATTTGCAGAACCTTCAGGTAGAAAATTTCAATAATTCCTTAAAAGTTTCCATTAAAAGTTGTATTTTAAAAAATCCCCCAAATTTGACAAGAAAATTCTAGTAAATATTTTCCAAAAATGAGTAAAAATCTTCCAAAAAATCCTAAAAATATCTAAAGTGATTCCATACATATCAGTAAAACTTTTAATATTTTCTTCAAGAACATTCACATAAGGATTTTTTTGTGAATGTTCTCAAGAAACATTTTTAACATTTCCTTTTTTCCCATCAAAAAATGTTCAAAGATTTCCCAAAAATATTGAAAATGTGGACATCAGAAATTTCACTGTGATTTTTGTTTTCCCACATTTTCAAACTTTAAAACGGGTCAATTTCGACCCACACGATCACACGAGGATTAACTGCAAGAATAATCACATCTGGGCCCACATGACAAGATGTACAGGGATATCAGTGATGGCTGCATTTCACTTAGAGGCGTGTCCTGCTTTTGTGCATTCATGGTCACAACTTTCATGACTTACTGGGACACTATAAGGAAGTGAGCCATCATTAATCCCTAAAGTCAAAATATCTGCCATGAAAAATGTCATGATGACACTAAACTGGAGCTAATGTTTGATTAGATTCTTCCTGGCTTGCCTTAACGAGTCTGACTTGTTTGCTTACCTTTTGCTTGATTTTATTCTCACCTTCCACCTTAAGGAACAGAACAGTCTCGATAGGAACTGTCGACATTTCGACTATTCAGAATCGCACATTTAAAGCTCTGCTCATGTTTTGCCAGTTGGTCCATTTTACAGCTTTTCTGGCATTTTCTAACAAGTACATAATTAAATACTTGTTAGATTTGGCTTCAATGTTTGCAAGATTGAAAGTTTGTTCTTGACTTAGATTTAACAAACTCAAAAAAGGACAACAATAAAACAACTCATGAAAATCTCACCACAAATGGCCATGGTGGAAATACAATTATCCAAATGAATGAACAACTGTCAGGCTTTTTGAGATTAGCTTTCTCTACTTTATGCTTTTTTGGTGAAATCGTTCAGTTTGTGTACACATGCCGAACTGAAACCATTTTAGGACATGAGGGGAATATTTGCATTCTATTTGGAAGGTTTTTAGGAAAAGAAACTAGTTAAATAGCTGTCAGATGAATAAAGTGAAATGAAATGTATTGAAGCAAAAATATAAAGCAGCAAACAATTTAAATACTTAAGTATAGTACACGTACCCTGAAATGATACTGTATTGGAGTAAATGTACAAAGTTACATGCCACCGCTGACGGATTTACTCTTAAGGCTTAAATGTGAAAATATGCATTTTAAGTATTACAAATGAGACGCCACCACATTTGTGATGCACACTGTGAACTCTGGGATAGTTTCCCTTTCGTTTCCACCGGTCATACCAAACTTTCACAGTCTAATTCATAAATATATTTATGTATTTATTTTTGCAGAAGCCTGGTGATTTTTTTTATTTTTTATTTTTTTTTGCACTCAGTGTGTCCAACTTGGACGCTACAACATTACAAACTGGTGTTTGTGTCCAACTGAAAAAACTGAACTTCTGAGAAAATAATGATACAAACTGCCACTTTCACAACATCACATAGCATCTGCTGCACTGTGAAAATTGAATCATTTACCAAGAAAAACAGGACTGGAGACAGCACTCAAGAAAACCCAGCACCAAACCGAAACTGGTGACAGTTAAGACTCAGAAAACTGACAGATTAAAGAATGTATATACTAAACATAAATATATATGCTGCATGTAACACTGTATTAAATTATATCCTTTCTTGTAACATAGAGGAAAATGTATTTGTCCTTCCAACAACAGAATGGACATTATAAATTACCCAAGTATGCATTATATTGGACATAATAACCAGCAGGTAGAAAGTTGGATCATAGAGCAGAAATCAAAAGTCAGTAACAAGTCACAAATTGGTCAAGCAGAGTTAATGAGGTTGTCAAACGCTTGTTGAGTGTTGTCCCAATCTTCCTGAAGGACTTGGTAAAGTCGGTGGACCTTTTAGGGGACAGGATCAAATTATCAGACACAACCATCCAGAGAATCAAGGGGCAGATTGTCTGTGGTAACATGCTGCCTAAAAAGATTTCTTAGATGACAAATGGTGGAGCTGTGAACATTCAGCTCCTAACTAACACACCAGCATCCAGCAAGCCAACAGTTTCAATCAATCAAAGTTTATTTGTATAACCCTTTGCAATAGCCCAAAGGTGACCAAAGTGCTTCACAGTAAAAAAAAAACACAAGAAAATAACAGTAACTTAAAGCAGGACAAACATTCACACTCACACTCACACCTATGGGTAAAATTAAAATAATAATTAATAATAACAATCAATTAACATCAGCATATATATATATATATATATATATATATATATATATATATATATATATATATATATATATATATATATATATATATTGGGAGGGGGGTAAATACAAAAGTACAATAAAACTAAAAATAAAGATAAACATCTTTCACATGTACAGATGTGATATGATGAATATACATAAAGATATGCACAGGTATGACATGATGTATTTTTTAATAACTTTTTCCTTAAGTCAGAATGAGGACCAGTTGCATGCTGCATTTCAGGTTGTTGGTTTTTTTTTTTTGTTTTTTTTTTTACTATTTTATGACTTGCACCAATTCTTTTTTTCAGTAAAACTTGCAAGAATTAAAAAAAAGTCCTAAATTTCGTCGACTAGTAAACTGATACACTATATCCACCTCTTTCTTCTTGTACAGACAACAAAAATAAACCAATATCGTTTATGATATTAGATTAAATATTCATATAAAAAGTATAGGAAGCCATGTCCATGGCCACTTTCACACTTGTTTATAAGGCTAACGAGGGGTAGACAGATTTGATTAATTTCTCCTAATCAAAGAGAGACGTACGCATGAAAATATTATTCTCTGAGAAAACGGATTTACTTAAAAAAGAAAAAAAAAGAAACAGAAACGCACTTTCTGGTCTCTTGCTGGCTGGTTTGCGCAGGCGCAGTGACACGACGCCGTCGGCCTCCTCGGCTCGTGCTGCAGGGCGGGGCCAAGCGCAGAGCTGTCGCTGTGAAAGTCAAACAAACTATACAAGAACCGGCGAATCCTCGCACGCCATTGGTCCGCGTAACGGCGAGTCGGCTACGTCAGTGGCGTCCGGTTCATTATAATGCGAGGCAGCAAGTTTAGCTGTGAGGCTACGGCTTTGTGGTAAGTTGTCACATTGCCTCACTTCAAACACGTTAGTGTCACTGTTGGCTGTGGGCAGCTGTAATGGATCACATAAAGGATGGCTGGTTTACGGAGTCGTGCACGTTATGGCCCGGCCAGGCGATGAGCCTCCAAGTAGAAGAAGTCCTCTACAACAAGAAGTCCAAGTTCCAAGATGTTATGGTCTTCAAGAGGTGAGTACTTTGAGCTTCATAACTTGGCTAATGTCGCTAGCTGATAGCTGGTAGCAGTGAATGGGCTTCAGCTGGTTAGTTAGGTACATGTGAGTGTTTCACGTTGCTTCAGGTAGCTCAAAAGAAGGGGCAGCTAAGATTGTAGCATTATTTCTTTACTTATTTGGACGGGACAGTGCATATTAATGAACGTACGATCTCATAATAGTTTACACAGGGTTGCAGTAAATACACCGAATTTAGCACAAGGCTAGTTTACAACCGTTGTTCCAAACATAAAAGAAAAACATACACGGATACAGACGTGTAGAAAACAGTATTCACTGATAGGGTGCTATTATTGTAGAAAAGTGCTTTCTAGACATAGCCTGTCATAAAGTGCATATGGTTAAAGTGCCTGTTTTTAAGATAAAATCTACTTTATTCATCCCGGAGGAAGTTATTTTGCCAGAGTACAATCAACAATGGTTGGTGGAATATACATAATTACACAGAAGTTAATAGTAAAACAGAAATAACAAACAATATAAAATACAAAATGCAAAATGTAAGTTTCTTAAAGTGTTTGTGTGAAGTGTCACAGTGTGTCAAGAGTCTTAAGTGTGTAAAGTGACTGTATACTAATACTAAAAACTAGAAAGATTATCAGAAAATGAACTGACCTGAAGTAAACTAAAAGTGCCTGAATTCCTCAATGTTCACAGGTTTGATTGTCAGTCAGTCACGTCTTATACTGGCTCTTAAAACTGACAAAAGTGGATCTTTCTCTGATAGCTGAAGGTAAAGTATTCCAGTTTGTGCAGCCTTTAATAGATAATGCATTCTGTGCAAAGGAGGACTCTCTAAACTTTGTACTACTAATGCCATTTTTCTTTTTGATAAAATCCCCCAGGGGCGGTGTGGCCAACCCGTTCACAGTCTTATAGATTAAACATGCACCTAGCATTAAACACTTTCCTCCGTGATGAATGAAGTAGATCTAATCTTATTCGGGGTAGCTCTGGAGACTGACTGTACACACAAGGTTTAACCAGAAACATGCTAACAACCTGTCTTTGGTTGGTGATCAATACCAGCACCTTCAGTCAGAAAATGATTCTCAGAGGTTTAGAAAGTCATTTATTCCAGCTGCTGTCAGATTTTAAAATGCACAAAAATGACTTTGCGTTTTTTATTTAGTTTTTATGGTTTTCAGTATTTATTCATTGTTCTTTTTAACTTATGTATGAAAGTGTGTGGTGTTATGAAACTGCTGTGGCACTGTCATTTCCTGCAAAGAATTATTAAAGGACCTCTCTATCTTGTTTTATTCAATGAATTGTAGCAAATGTGTGAGATATGTCCCTCCTACTGGAGTTCTGTAAATCATACTCTAGTTACGTAAACATACTGAGTTAGTTGGTTTAGCCTCAGGCTGCATGAGCTGTCAATTGTGCTTCATACTTTGCTGTAACATCCCTTTTCAGTAAAACCTATGGGAATGTCTTGGTGCTGGATGGAGTGATCCAGTGCACAGAGAGAGATGAGTTTGCCTATCAGGAAATGATTGCTAACCTCCCCCTGTGCAGTCATCCTTCCCCCAAGAAGGTATGACTCAGATTTACTGGCAAATTTATGAAGCTGTTGCACTATGAATGCATTCAGGATGACTGTCTGCACATTTGCCTCCTTTATTTCTTTTTTTTTCTTGTACAGGTTCTGATTATTGGTGGAGGAGATGGTGGAGTGCTCAGGGAAGTGGTAAAGAACCCCCTGGTGGAATCCGTGATTCTCTGTGAGATAGATGAGGTGGGAGCAACAGAGAGAGTTGCACTGGTTTATAGATTCCTCTCCAATGCTGCTCATGTCGTTGCTGCTGTTGTCTTCTCTGTAGGATGTCATTAACGTATCGAAGAAGTACCTCCCAGGAATGGCCAAAGGCTTTTTCAGTCCCAAGCTCACCCTCCATATCGGCGATGGCTTTGAATTCATGAAGCAGAACCAGGATGCTTTTGACATCATTATAACTGATTCCTCAGACCCAGTGGGTAAGTGCTTTTTAAAATCTTTATTTTAAATGTCATAGCAACTTTCTGTTCCATATTTTAGACTGTAGTCCCGTTCTGAGTTCTGTTTCTTTTGCAGGACCTGCTGAGAGTTTATTCAAAGAGTCTTACTATCAGCTGATGAAGGCAGCATTGACAAGTGGTGGAATTCTTTGCTCCCAGGGTTTGTTTATGTTTTATTACAGTTTATTTTGCAGTGAAAACTGGAGAAATAAAGGTGCATAGCGGAGTACAAGTCATATGCATATGGTTTTCAAGTCTACTAAAAGCAATTATTATTAATCATGGCAGTTATTAACTCCTGTTGAGCTTTTATGTTCATATTTTTATAGTCAACCTTCCAAATACGTCAAGATGGAGCGTTGTCAAAAGAAACAGACAGGAAATGAACACTCCTCTCTTCTGCTCTCGTGTCATTTTCGCAGGAGAGTGTCAGTGGCTCCATTTGGAGCTGATAAAGGAGATGCGAACCTTCTGCAAGACCCTATTCCCAGTGGTGGACTACGCCTACAGCACTATCCCAACTTATCCCAGCGGCCAAATTGGATTCATGCTCTGCAGTAAAAATCCTGTAAGTGCGTTTGTCATCCATCACACGCCTGATTGTTGTGGGGTTTCCTGTAAACTACAGCGGCGTATGGTAAAACCATTCCAATAACTTTTCCCTCTGATCAGTTCTGTCCAATTTACTGAAGTCCCATTTTACTTTCTAATTAGGAAACAAATTTCAAGGATCCAGTGAAAGCGCTGTCAAAAGAAGAAATGGAAAATATGAACCTTAAATATTACAATCCTGAAATTCACAAAGCATCATTCGTCCTCCCGGAGTTTGCCAGAAAGGTGAGTTGTTATGATGCATTTTTAATAGGGATGTCCGATAATATCAGCCCACCGATATTATTGGACCGATACTGGCAGAAAAATATAAGATCAATCAATTTCGTTATCGATTTTTTTTTTTTTTGCCTATCATGAAAACCGATAAAATAGTACCTGAATTTCACTGGCATTTACCGGCGCACAAATGATGGCATCATCGAACTATAGACTCATAGAGGGAGGGAGAGTGTGAACTGTTGTTTGAGACAATAATAAAAAACAAAAAATGAAAACCCATTTTTTCCATAACTTTAGTTTAAGTAGTTTTCTTATTTTGCACAGACAATGTTTACATTTGGAAAGTCTTGTTGCGGTCTAGCAGACTCCAGTGCATTACATCTGTTTACTCTACTTCAGTTCGTTTTCTGTTAATCTTTTTAGTTTTTAGTATTAGTATACAGTCAGTTTACACACTTCAGACACTTTACTTGACACACTTCAGCTCTTGACACACTGTGACACTTCACACAAACTCTGTTAGAAGCTTACATTTTCTACTTTGCATTTTGTACTTTATATTTGTTATTTCTATTTTACTACTAACCTCTGTGTGATTGCGTATATTCCACTAACCTTTGTTTATTGTACTCTGGCAAAATAGTTTCATCCGGGATGAATGAAGTAGCTCTTATCTTATCTTCAATGCGTCCAATGGGGCATCACAGTAAAATTAGTTATGATGTGTTAATTCCACAACAGGAGATATGTGATGTTACCTAAAATGAGTTAAATAACCCACATATATCCGTGTCGGTTGAGATCACAAGCTGAAAATGAGAGTTGGACAATATAAGTTACTGGCAAAAAAGACGGTATCGGACATCCCTAATTTTTTGTATTAGTTTGTAAACGGTATGCACTAGGGTGTAATTCCAAACTGTTATTGCGTAGTAGCTGCTTTTCACTCGCTGCCTTCTTAACCATTAACAGGTGCTCAGTGAAGCATGACCAGCAACAGCAGACCGCCACGTTCATCCTCTACCTGGCCCTCACACACACTGCAGATAAACTTCTACTACGCCTCCTCAACGTAGTTCAGCATTAACCAAGAGAGTTATCAGCTGTTGGGAATTTGCTGAGTTTTCCAGAAAAAGTGTTTATTTGATTCAGTGTTTCCTTTAAATCTTACACACTCTGTGTTTCTTTGTTTTTCTGACGTATTTTTACTGTCATCGTCTTATCAGCATTTTGTGTGGAGTAATTCGGTGGGCTGGGCCGAGTGGGATGAGCACCAAACCTGACCTCACTCTGAAACATTGTACTGTTGATTCTATTCACTGTATCTACACATTATGCAATATATTACATATGATATAGAGTATATATACTGTATATATGTGATGTATTGCTGCACATTTATTCAGAAATGTTTATCGGTTTGCGCTCAATGGAAGAATTACGCAGTGCGCCATCTGTCATGACTATTCAAAAATACTGATGTTTCCGCTACACATGAACCCTATAGTGCCTGAAATTGATTGTGTATTGCTGAAAAAGTAAACTTACTCTGTATCTTATCATAATGTACCAGACAAATGGTGACCTGGACAAATACTCAAGAATTAAATACCCCTTTAAAATATCACCAAGTGGAGATTAAGTAAAGTTGATTGGCTGAGATTGATACAAAAATTTAGTTTTCTGGTGTTAAAATGCAAATTAAGAGATGTCTTTTAAAATGTGAATTCGTTCTGCAGTTAGAAGTCGTGTATTGGGTATTGACCGCTGATAGTGAGTCTACATTCTGAGTCTTAGCGTAGGATGCCGTTAATTTCTCTCCCAGTGGAAATCTCATGTTTCAGTGTGGTTTGTTGAGCTAATGTCAAACATCGTATGTTAATACGTATTTGTTACTTAAGTCCACATCTGAATCTTTGTTGAGACGTAGTGTCATACCTGAGCGAAGAATTTGTGTTTTTATAAGAATTATGAACTGTAATAAATTAGTAACACAAAATGGGGATTTGGGATTTGTGGGCGTTTGATTCTTTGCACCAAAGCACAAGATCACAAGACGCAAGCTCCGTTTTATTTACATTTATTATCTTCCTTAAAAAATACTCCATGCTTGTTTCAACCTGGCTGCAGCACAATGGAAAAAATGCAGATTTTTGTTTCATATCAGCAGAAGCGATACGATGTGAGCATTGGCAGCATCAATTCTGAGGATTCTCTTCAACCTCGGGTATATATTGAGTTGGGAGGAATGCCATATTTAGATTACGGCCAAATATGGAGACAACTTGTCTGCTTCGTAACATCAGACTAAACATTATCTAATCTTAACCAAGTCATGTTTTCTTATAGCAGTTGTCTCTCTCTCTCGTGTATTTTCTTTTGCAGCATCTGCCTTTGTCAGGGTCAGATTAGGGACAGAGAGGGTCTGAATGAGCTCCCAGCCTCAGTTTGGGACAAGCAAATAGGAACAGAGATCAAAGGTGATAACTAGTAGGATCATTTGAGGTGATCTTTAGGTTCTACAACTTGATTTAAGGTGACTGTAGTTGACAGATGCAACCTGAACGATATTCTGGGATGTCTTCAGGTAACAGTTTCAAAGAAATACCTCAATAAGGGGAAAGAGTCGTTTTTCCTTCGCAAAGGTCTCTTGTCCAAAACTTGTCTTAAAGTCTTGCACTAATACTTACCTATTGTAGCATCACATTTCAGCCAAATGCAAACGAATACGTGTTGTTTATCAGCTGCTGTTCACTGCTGGTAGTCAGCTATTGATACAACCACCCTAACAGGGCCAGTTGATAGCTGAATTCTTCTCTTCTGTGGTTCCCCGATGGTGGAATGAGTTGCCAAACTCTATTCAATCTGCAGAGTCTCTCTCTGTCTTTAAGAAAAGACTTTTGCGCTTGATAGACTGAAAAAACCCCAAAAAATCCTGTTAGTCTGTAGACACTACAGTTCTATTGTGACTCTTGAACTTGTTTTGTGGATCTTATCCAGGTTGTTTCCTCCTGACTAGATCCTTGCTTGTGTTGTATCTACTCTCAGATGTACATTGCTTTGGATAAAAGCATTTGCTAAATGAAATTACAGAACTGTAGAACTATAAACACGGCCACATAGGTTCTGTTATTTGCAGTGTTTGTGTTTTTAAAGTGCAGCTTCCGTATTCACCCACAAGGTGGCATCATTGAATCTGTTTAGTTTCATTCAGTCTCATCTATTGTAGTAGCTGAAAATGAATGCATTTAAATTAAACTGGTGAGATTCTTTGAATTTCAACAAGAAGTCCCTCGGCTGCAGGAGTTCAGTGTTCAATGTTGCCGTTCAGTTGCATCAACTCCAGTTATTACTGTGTAAGACCTCACTTGTTTTCTATTAAAATGTGACCAACCTGCAACAATGCAGAACATTATTCTCATCCAGCTGATGCGGTGCTGTGTATTCTGTAAGGTTGTTTGTGCTGCTGAGTGCTCACACTGCAATGTAGAAAATGAAACATGTCCCCACTGACTCCACCAAACAAGTAGCCATGAATATTTAATTTGATGTTGGTGGTTTTTAATGATCATTTCTGCACTGAACTTGGAAGTTAATCTTTCAGAATTCTCCTGTTTCCTGTGCAGTGAATCAGACAGAATTACCCATTTATCGGTTGACAGCAAAGTCCTCAGATGATCTGTGAGTCAGTGTTTCTTAGTGATCCCTTTCAGATAGTTGTCGGGGTGGTGCCGGACCACGCCACAGAATGTCGTGAAAATGGAAACTTCCACGTGCATTAATAGAATCTGGGAGCACCTATGAGGCCGTCATGCTGACGTTTTTCACTGTTTGAAGTCTCTTACAGGCTCCACTGCAGATGCCTTTAAGGCAGCGAGGTTGTTGTAGATTCTTCAAACACACTGAATTGCCAATGTAACCGTTTCAACAGTAATCTTTGGATTGGCTTTGGGTCTTCTTCAGATCAGAAGAAAATACCCCAAAAAACTGTTCTGAGAGCGTGACGGATCCATTTGAACACGTCAAACACGACACATTGGAATAGAAGAACTGTATGTTCTCTGCCAGCAGCACGACAGTAAACCCAGTAAACGCTGTTAATTGTGCTATTTCAGCTGTATGTCATGGAGGTTTAAGGCAGCTTCTTAAACACGACAGTTTAATCTCTCTATATATATTCTTTTTACACCTTGGTGCTATCTAGCTACAAATACACCATTTATGTGTTAGAACTCTAAATATGAGACATGAAAGAATCCTTATGTAAGCTGCAGCATATGTTAACAGGATAATTTGCAGGTAAATTTGCATAAAGAACAGAAAAACACACTGTAATGCATTCTTTTTTGAAAATAATACAAGTTAAAGTTATATGCATCATAAATCAACATACAGAGCAACCCTTAAAAAAGTGCTGGGGAAAGTCTAAGAAATGAAGGTATTTAAACTTTTAATTGTGTGCTGGTGGCTGGAAACGGTTCCCAACTAACAGATTAGTCTATAGAATTTAAGGCGGCTGAAGAATACAATAAATCACAGTAGAATATACCAGACTCAGAGTCGTTGGTATTTGCAGAATGAGATTTTAGACATTAATATGACATATCAGTTAAACAGTTCTTGCAAACACATATTTCATGGACAAGTTGTGTGATTTTGTTCCCGTTAGTGAAATCAGTCTTTTATCCAAACCGACTTTTAGCATCTGTTTTGTTTGCATTTCAGAAATCTTCCACATACCACATGTTAACATGAACCAAAGTTAACCATCTGAGGAAGAATTGCTTGTTCGTATTGTTTCTTTTCTTTTTTTTTGTTCCGCTAGATGATGTGCATTTCCTGAAGACACCTCTCAAGTCAACAGGAGTGTCAGACCGCTCAATTGTAATCTGCAGGTGTCAAACGGACACAGAGAAGCACTGTGACGGGAATCAGATGTTGCCTGAAACACTGACCTGCGTTGGTGGCGTAAGATAAACCAGCTTATGGTCAATTTGTGTTCCTCTTAAACTCTTTTGATTGCTGCCACAGTGAAATGTGACCACTTTATTTTCAGTGTTAAAGCACATCCGGAGGCTTCGCGCAGATGATGAGTTGTGGAATTGTCCACACACCTGCCTGAAAGGTATTGTCTCAGGTTGTCTATCATAACTATCAATACATTAGTTGATGTCAAAACCTGTTATTTTGCCCACTGACGTAGTCATTCGCTGCAGATGTTCCCTCCCGGTGAATCGCACTCCCAATTTGTCAGAAAGGTTAACTTTTAAACGGTTCTATTTGTTGTATCCTGACCCCTCCACATCCCGTCCTCTTTCATGCTCATGTTCACACACACACACACACACACACACACACACACACACACACACACACACACACACACACACACACACCTCAACAACATGCACATATACACCCTCCGTCATACACCCACCACCCTCTACGTCAGCGGCAGACGAGGGAGAGGCGTATAAAAGGGAGAGGGACATTGGAAGTAGAGGAGAAGAAACATCTGTGGCTTCCAAATCTCATGAGCGGCCGCCACCAACTGCACTGCACTCCCTTCACCACTCTCCTCTGGATCTCTGGCTGAGTCTGAGCTGCCGAGGCTTCTCTCTGACACACACTCGGCCACACACTCCTGCCTTTTTCCAGCCTCCTGTGACTGTAGCTCTGGTCTGTCACCTGCACTCCTGTCACAGCATGCAGCTCCTGGTGGTGTTAGCAGCTCTCATGGGGGTTCTGTTCAGCGTTAGAGCAGCTGCCGTGCTTCCTGTGGAGGATAGGAGCCCCATCCATGTGAGCAGGGTGAGGACAGGACATTTTCTCTTAATTTCACGTGTTATTGTTGGTAAATTTGACCAGGAATATAGCTTGAATGATTGAAATTTCACTGAAAATGATGCTTTTTGTTGCATTTTTAAGTATTTTCAGTACAGTTTTTAATTTATCTTGTCATTTTAAAGGAGAAAAGTAACTTGAGTTATATGGCAAGTTGTTAAAAATTCACATATTTTATGAGCTGGACTCTTGACTGACATTTTCTGTTCTGGTCTGGTTTCCAGGAGCTGAGCAAAGAGCGCAAGGAGCTGATCCTAAAGCTGGTGTCAGGCTTGTTGGACGGAGCCCTGGACACCAACATGCTGCCGGGGGAATCGGTCTCCATGGATCTGGAGGAGCCGCTGGAGTCTCGTCTGGAGGAGAGGGCTGTCTATAACAGGCTATCGTTGCCTCAGCGCGACCGTAAAGCCCCCTGTAAAAACTTCTTCTGGAAAACTTTCACCTCCTGCTAACAGTGCCAAAAAAAACAAAAAAAACAAAACATCGCCTGGCTCTGCCTCCTCGACTCCTTTTCCCTCGCAGCTCTACATGAACTGTAGTAGACCTCAGCTGTACATATCATCTTCACCTGTCAGACATGCAGCATCGATGGACTTCATTGAGACCGTGTGTCTGTTTGAATATTGATGATTTATGTATGTATTTATGTATACAATATATGTATTTATGTATGTAACAGTTTCATTCAGGGTCAACAATAAAGCATGGATATAATATTTGAGATGGTAATAACAGTTAATTGCTTTGGCAAGGAAACAGAAAAGGTCATAACTTCCACCTTCTAAAATATAAATGCAGTCAAAAATATATATTAATTAGGAATGTTTTATTCTGAATGAAAACATTTACTATGCTAAAATTGTGAATTTTTGCTATATGCAAATATATTTCTATCTTTAAAAAAACTGAGTTGCAAGAAATGGAAAATGAAATATCCTCTTCTTTAATAAAACCCAATCTATTATTGTCTCCTAACTCAAAAATCCCAGATTATTTTAGTATTTTAGTTTCCATTAAAAAGTACAATTGCTCCTTACATAAGAAAACATTTAGTCTACAGAAAAACATATCAAAAGATCCACAATTACATTCTAAATTAGACTGCTTATTGCTGATATATTAATAAAACCTATATATTATTTTCTGCAATAAATCAAGAAAATATTGTGCCTCAGTGTTTCACAAATAAATACATTTAAAGACGTATTTCAACCCAACTTGTGAAAGAATTTTATGACTTGCCAGACGGCGCTCCTTATTAATTCCTAGTCACAGTTGAGGGGGATGCTTCAGTGACTTATCGCAGGTCATTAAACACGTCGGTAAGATAGCAAAGTAAATAAATCAGAAGCTTCCCCGATATTCAGCCGGCAGCGTCGTCACAGCAACAACAGTTACAGTTCATGAATGAGCAAACTCCAAAGTGGAAAACGGTCGTATAATAAAACAGTAAAGGATCAGTATTCTATTGTTGATATTAATCTGACCTCAGTGTTTAATAGAGAGAGTACGGCTTCTGTTTCATGGGGAAATAATGACGTGATCCCAGTCTGACCTGAATCAGCTCCCTTTATGATTCCTGCAGCAAGCAAGACCCTGAGTCTCCATCAGTCACACTACAGTTACACTCTTATAAGCCCCTGATCAGTGGAATGTGTGTGTGTGTGTGTGTGTGTGTGTGTGTGTGTGTGTGTGTGTGTGTGTGTGTGTGTGTGTGTGTGTGTGTGTGTGTGTGTGTGTGTGTGTGTGTGTGTGTGTGTGTGTGTGTGTGTGTGTGTGAGAAGAAGAACGTGCACGAAGCGCATGCTGGCCAAAATCAAATCCTCACGTTCATCTGAGCCCTCAGTCTCTGTTAGAGAATTGATGGATTTCCAGTGCTAAATTATGCGGGTGAAATGTCCTGCTGCTTCAGCCAGTTCAAATGAACACAGCTTTTTTTTCATAGTTGTGAATAAATTACTGATCCCAAGCAATAACAACAACAACAAAACCCCACTTTTCCTTTAACAAAAGACTCCTGAATAATGTCTGACCTGAATAATGTCTGACAATCATAGGGGCGTTTTCAGAGCATTATTTACAGTAAGTCTGTGCAGTGAAATAATGAACATTTTGTGGCACTTCTTTCTTTTACAATAGCTCTGTTGCTAGCTCAGGGGATTAAAACAAATAGTGTGGCATTTCTTTTTCATTTTGTTTCCACCTTGTTAAACAGCATAAAAAAGAAGTGAGTACACCTCTGTGCAATATCACCTAAATGTCAAATGATTCAAAACTGGGTCACCTCTCAATAATTGCATTACTTCTACATTGAGTAGTAGGTATTTAGTCCTATGTAAAATAAAAAACTAGCAATTTAGATTTCACTATATATATGTATGCTTTTTTTTTTAAACAGGCTCCTACTTAAGGCAACAATTGAGATAACTCATGAGTTTCAAATCCTTTTTAACACTTCATATTTCTAACTTTATTTTTAATGATAGACTTAATCCTCCTCAGCATGAAGGATTTCAAATTTTAGAAGAGATTGTCCACCATTCTTCATTTCTCTTTGCTAGATGGTTTTGCTCTAATTTGCTCTTCAAAATACCCCAAAGGTGTTCTACTGGATACAAGTCAAACAGTGTACTTGCCCAGGTCATAGCTTTCACTTTTTCCCTCTTTAGAAACTCTGAAACTGTGGGATCTTTAACCCTCTGGTGGGAAAAAAAAGAAATGTTTAAAAAAAAAAAAAAAAAAAAAAAAGGTTTCTTAAGAACATTCATCAAAAAAATCAACCAAAATCCAGCGAATTTCACTGGATTCAACTGAAAATGTGGCTGGTGTTTGTGTTAATGCCAGTGAGCAGAAAATAGCTTACAGTAGATGCAGCTACACCCCCCCACCCCTTGAATGTACTGTTTGAAGTTTTCGTGCCAGCAGTAATTAATGCCTATTGCTTAGCAGAGGTTTAGCGGTAGGCAGTAATTAAACGAAGAACTTATATTAAAACGTGCAAATTCTTAAATAACCCACATTATTGCACCTCCACAGTCCACAGAAATTCCACACAGCCAGAAGAAAGGTAAAACTGCAGAGTAGTTTCCATACACTCTCCTCAACTAGGCTATTGTCTCATCATCTTCCTGAACAGGAAGAATAGCAACTAATGACACATAATCATAGTTGTTTCACAGATGCAAAGACACGAGTTAACACTTGCAATTTTGATTCAAGTACAGGTGGAACATTACAGGCCATGATGATGACATTTTATCCTGTTCTTGCAGTTGTGTTTGAGACAGTTGGAAAGAAAATCTGCAGTGGTCGATGCTAGTTTTTGTTGAACAAGACCATGTAAAATCCCAGTTATAATCCCATGAATTTCAAAGATGTGTAATTACATGGTTTTCACAATCACTGGGAACTCTGCTCTCCCACTTCCTGTAACGATGCTGAATAGACAAAGGCTGTCTTGATTACAGTGCATTACATAACGGACATTTAAAAAAAAAAAAAATAATTTTGCAAAATAACACATTTTCAGGTGTGCATCTAGTGAGAGAATCTTCTGATTGTGTTATGATAGAATTTCTAGAAGAAAAAAAAGGACAAATTTCAAAAATAAAAAGATTTCTACTCCTAAAAAGCGCCCAGTGCCAATCAGTATCTCTGGACTTGAGAAATACAATACAATTTGATGTCAGTCGAGGTGCAGTCCACTGCTGACTTTATGCCCCTGGGCTCAAATGAGCATGTAGAGGAGCAACATCAAAGCTGATGCCTGCAAGCAAAGCGTTTTATTGGTTTTCCTTTTGATCTGAAGGAGGAGGGAAAGGAGTGCTCGGGCCTAACTGTGTAATTCAAATTTAAATGTGACTTCATATGTACTGGCGTTTAAAAATAACAAAGACTTAGGTATTGTTGGTGCGCCTTCATAGGAGGAAAAACAACTTCAAAGTGAGCCTGCTATGGTTGTATATGCAGAGAATAGATGTAAACTTTAAGGAATGAGACTATATAGAGCGTGATTTTGTAGTATATGGTTACGGCTATTTCGTATTGGATGTTTTTTTTAAGTCTCAGTGCAAAAACTGATCATTAAACGTCTGAAATATGACTTTTGATTATCAAAATTAGATTCGTAAGTATGCAAATTCAATAAAATCAGCTGGGACATTTAATAGAGACAAATATTGTCTGTGCATGTCTGCATCAAGCGCCATTATTTAATGTTTTCATAGCAACAACTGATCAAATCCCTGCTCAATTCCCCAGAGGACTGTCATTCATCTCTTTCATTTATAGCGTTTTAGCATGTTCTAGCTCATTGATTTGGCCCACAAATTTACTGTACTCAACATTTCATCAACCTTTTTCAACAGTTTTTCTTTAGTTTTTATGCTAGAGTTAAATGCGTCTGGGGAGCCTCTGTGCCTTTAACCTTGCGGTTTTTTGATTTCGAAGTGGAAATCACAAATCACTTGACTGATTGAAATCACTTCAGAGATTCGTAGTCAGCAATTTGTTCACCTTTCCTCCCCTAAGCGGCCACATCACTGTTCAGTTACACTTCAGTACGAATTCATCACACATGCTGCAGCACATGTTGAATGCATCACGGTTTAGAATGTGCGCTTCAGTAGGTTTAACAGTAGGTGGTCACACTGCAGTTAAAAGGCAGCTCAGTACGCAACACAGTAACTGTACATATGACCAAACACACAGCTCAGTGTTCAGCCCCGGTTCAGACTGTCTGCAGTTCAGTCATGGCTGGATTGATTTCCTAGAGGGCCCTGGGGCCTTGTTCTGGGGCCCCTCGTGACCCCCACTATACATGGCATTTTCATTACTTCCCCAGGCAGAAACCAGCTAAGTGATTAGCCAAAATAAAAGTTATTTCAATAACTGACTTTAACATTTGTCACTATAAAACAATTTTGCCAAAAATTCTGTCTTACTCACTTCTCAAATATGATTATTTGCTAACTCTTAATAAAGGTTTTAACATTTTATCAGACAAAAAACAAAACCTATCTGGATTCAGGCCCCAATGAATAATGTACACATTTGAAAAAACTGTGTTAAACTAGACGTGACACAGAATCTCTCAAGAGGGCCTCAAGATGGTACAAAGCATTCATTACTCACAGTCACATGCCTGTGTTTATTGCTACACTGATGCTGTACAGAGCATGCAAAGCTCCACTGTTTTGTAGCCAAGCAATGATGGCCAGATAAGATGTTTCTGTGATTTATTTTTGCTGAAAAAGTTCTAATCCTGAATAAACTAAAAACTATGAGGGCATCAATCAGCTTTTTCTTCTAGCTGTAGGCAAAGCTGACGTGTCTTCCATGATTGTGAGCTAGAAACTACAATTCAATGAGCACCACATGATGCATTTTTTCAATTCACAATCATTGCTAAACTGCCTTTAAAGAGGTTCTACAGTGACAAAAAAAAGAAAAAATCTAGAAAGAAACAGTGAAAATGCGGCTGTAGGATTGCCTCCAGAAAAATACTTTAAACAACATATTTATACTGTAATGTTCAAAAACTTCCAAAGATAACAGCAGATATCTGTAAAATAGCAATATTTTAGCAGAATTTAATACACAATTTCACCAGCTTGCCCTGCATATATGTCACTCTGAAGCCAATTATTTCACATACATGTGCAGCTTGATGTCACTTTTCTCTTTAAAGTGTGACCATGTTCATGTTTATGTTAAAAATGTGTTTCACAAAACTTGTTATCATTAGTCAGGAGTCTACATATCTTTAAATTACATTTAAGCATCTTTAAATGATGTTTTTACTCTCTTGGTTAACATTAAGTTGAATCTGGAAATTCAGCTTGAAATTTTATAAATATACACCAAATATACACGTCTTTTTAGAAAGACGTCATCCACAAAAACACACGATATTTTTACCATTTTATCTTCATTGTAAGCCGTGTCAGCCCTTCTGGTGTCTGTGTGATCAGTATGTTTGTCTCTGTATTTCATGTCGGAACTAATTTTCAGCTTCCACTGGTAAAAATTTAGGAACCGTTAACATCAAACGGTTCTTTGACCTGCCCACCATCAGTCCAGACAGGCCAAATTAACACCCAGCGCTCGGCTGAATGCTCCTGAGGAAAGGTGTGAACAGGCAGACTGGGTGGCGATGCCCTGCTGAAAAGAAAGCTGTGTCCTCTCGTCTGTGTACAACAAACACAATCCACACAGAGTTATGCAGAAAAACTGAGTTACTTAAAAGGAACTGGGATGATCTTTAGAAATGAAATGTTTTATAGATTCATGTAAGCAACAGACGTGTTTGATAGAACATGTTGTGTATTAAAGGTACGTACTGATTCAATGTGTACCAGAGTAAATTGCAAATATAAAACAACATAACCACATTAATGTTACATCTCACGCTACATGTTTTGTTTGAAAAGCTGGGATGGAAGGTCTGCATAGTCCATCGATGTGTACTTGTACTTTATTAACCCTCAACTCTGCCTGCAGCTGCCTTATTCATCCAGTCAGCCCGGCTCAATTTGTTTAGCGGTGACATTTCAGATTTAGGTTGTATCCAGAGAACTGAACTAATGCAGTGTGGTTGAGTAGCCGAGGCATGCTGAAGTAAAATAAATATATAAATAACCCTCATAAAAAAATGTTGTAGGGACAGAATAAGCCCAGGAGGAATAACGGACCTCTGCCTCTGTGTCTGCGGCAGGTTTGCATCACTCTGTTGGGAGATCATTAGCGCCTTTTCAGGGGGACTGCTCTCTTTTCAGAGGAAAGTTCTGTCATTTCACGTCCTCCTGCTGTTGATCAATCACCACTTCCTACCTTTGAATCAAGATTTCAACGCAGTAAAGGTTTGCAGGTGTTAAAGGAGGAACAATGAATTCATGCTTCTCAAAGGCATCATAAAGAGCGGCACCATCAGGATTATGGAGTCTTTGACTTCTAACTGATGCCCATTGTGCACTGAACAAAGCATTCTAGCACACACAACACACACACACACACACACACACACACACACACACACACTGAAGCGTCTGTGAATATTTCTCCCAAAGAGTTCCCCTGTTCAGGAGCACCAATGGGAATGAAGAGATTGTTTTTCCCAGCAGGGCCTAATGATGCCTGATGGCTTATTCAGCCGCCCAGTGCCACCGCTAAAAGCAGATCATTACAGAGCCCTCTGCTCTTTCAGTACTGAAGCCGTGGCTCAGAAAATGAGCTGTCACCAGCTTGAGGAAGGGATACAGGGCACTGGTGGTCACTATAGTGACCCCGTTCATTCTGGATGCCAGTACTTGGGGAAGCTGGGCAGGTCTGTGGCATGAAAGTAAAATACAGGGTTTCAAGGCTTTTGGTGGGTAGTTAAATGTAGTCTGATGCAAACCACAGGTTACATTTTTCTTGTAAAAAGTAACGGTCTTATGATGTAGAGTAATAGTAACATTAGATCACTTACCAGTAAAAAAAAAATATGATGCTGGAATCACAGTGTGAATAAATGGTATTGCTGACAAGACAACATGTATCCAGAGACTGTGTGTCGATACGTAAACGGGTCATATGATTTGAATAATATAAAGTTAACAATGTTAACCAGGTTTGTCAGAGTGCTAATTACCATTAAACATAAAGTATTAACTGAGGCTGAAGGAAATGTCACTAGATCTTCGGATATTTGGCATTAATTCATAGAACCAGACAAACTGAAAATTTAACTTGTTGAATAATGTACTTTAATGTACTTTAGTATTAGACTGTGAATAGTATGTGGCATTAAGGCCCCATTCAAACTTGGGATATGGAACACTGTTAGCTTTATCAATCTATTAAAGTGACGGCATTCTAATCATTCAGATATAATTTCTCTGTTAATGTTTCTTGTGACGGCTGCACAGTGGTGTAGTGGTTAGCACTTTCGCCTTGCAGCTAGAAGATCCCTGGTTCACGTCCCGGCTTTCCCGGGATCTTTCTGCATGGAGTTTGCATGTTCTCCCTGTGCATGCGTGGGTTTTCTCCGGGTACTCCGGCTTCCTCCCACAGTCCAAAAATATGCTGAGGTTAATTGATTACTCTAAATTGCCCGTAGGTGTGAATGTGTGAGTGATTGTTTGTCTCTGTATGTAGCCCTGTGACAGACTGGCGACCTGTCTAGGGTGTCCCCTGCCTTCGCCCGAGTCAGCTGGGATAGACTCCAGCCCCCCCCGCGACCCTAGTGAGGAATAAGCGGTGTATAGATAATGGATGGATGGATGTTTCTTGTGACTTCGCTCAGACTGACAGAGTGCAAGATTAGACAAGGCCCCAAAGGATCTGTAATGATAATAATAATTCAATAATAGACTAAATCTAAACAAATAGCAGCTTATCAAAGTGTCCAAATAACTAACAGCTCAGTTTTTGCTGATTTCTTTAACAGAGAAAGTGAAGGGTCAGGACTGAGCTGAGGACAGCCACACCAAAGATATTTACCTGCAGCTAATAAACTGTGACTCTGTGTGACAGCCCACCTGACTTAGATGATGTTAAATACACAGTATGACTTGCTGTTAGATCCCGATTGATCCCTTTTCCATGTCAAAGATAATTTATTATTAGCACAAATCATAACTGTGGCCCTGTGTATGAATACGTGCAGCTCTCTCTTTGGAGACACTTGTTGATCCTAACATTGTGTGATTCTCCAGGTTTGTGGTAAAGTATGAGGAAATAGTCCTGAACAGCTGGAAACTAAGCTGCCATTCCATGTCCGAAAGCTCATCTGATGTGAAGATCTGGGCCTGGACTGATCCATTTGTAGGAGCCATGTTTCATTTTGCTCTTGTTTTTGTAATTTCCCACCCAAGACGCCAGGGGGCTGTATTTCTTTTACCTGAGGCTGATGGCCTGGGGTCAATGAAGGTATTTAACTGATCATGTGATTTGGTTCAGATGTTTTTAGACAGAAACATAGAGGCACACAGTTTTCGACTGTGCTCGACTTTCTTTGCGTTTTATTATTTTATTTATGACCAAGTTTAAGTTACGGGTAAAGGTCGATAATAAATGACTGGGATTATTTCGACTCTTAAGAATCCGTTTGTTTATTTTTAGTTGAGTGCACGTCAGAACTCTCCAATACCACTATCCAGAACCAGCAGTGCTAAGTACAGGACATAGCCACCACAATTTAGGTCGAAAACTGTCTCCTTTTGGATCGAGAACAACCGGACTTGTTGCCCGGGACCGGGACTGGAGCTGCACCGGAGCTAGCCGTTGGAGCTGGCAGCCGAAGCTAGCCGCCGGAGCTGGCAGCCGAAGCTGGCCGCCGGAGTTGGCAGCCGGAGCTAGTAGTCGGAGCTAGCCGCCGGAGGTAGCCGCCGTAACCATCGGGACACCAGCATCACGCCTCGGGATGTCAACTCGTCAACGCCAACGCACGATTGGGGTAGGAGGTTCAGCGCTGATGTTTATGGATGGCCATACTGTAAATACTGTGTGCACACATAATGGTACGGTGAGCGTAAATCCAATGCATTGGTAGCAAACTCCTGTTTTAAATGACTTTGCGCGTCCAGGTGTGCTTCGGCGCTGATATTACGTGACAATATTGCGGGTTTATAAATAAACCATTAAATTTCGGCCAAATGGCAGAAGAGGACAAAACGGAGAGACATTTTGAGGCTGAGACTGTTATAGGTGTGGAGACAAAAATGCAAACTGAGAAAAAATGTCAGGTGAAGCCAACAGAAAAGGTGTTTGGAAAGACAAAGAAAGGTTAAATTTGATAATTTGTCTAAGCTTAATGAATCTGTTCTTCTGTTGATGAAAAACAAAGAGTGTGTAAATGAGGTTAAAAATGAATTTAACAAGTACATGGGTTTGTCTGATGAAACTTACCGGGTACATAAGGTTTTGCTGGGTCTATTGCCTGAAGATGAGGCAGAAAAACATGACGTATGGTATCAAGCTAAAATGCTGAATGTCTCTGAGTTTATTGCTGTTGTAAATAAGTGGTTGTCTGATGCTCAAAGTTGCCCAGCTGCTGTGCTTGGTGCTGCTGGACTAGTACACATCAAAACTCCCGAATACCACTATCCACAACCAGCGGGGCTAAGTACAGGACATAGCCACTACACCATTGTCTGTGATCTCCTGGGTATAATTTCTAAGCTATCAGCACTGTTGATATACAAATGTGCACAACACTCTCTTTGGAGATGCACATATGGAACCTGCTGCTGTCTGATCCTGCATGTATTAAATCAGCTCAGAGGAAATGGTCCTAACCAACTGAAACCAACAAACTTCAGCTCCTGTAAATGTTTTGGAGAAGAAAAAAAAACTCAGATAAGGCTAATCATTGATGAGTGTTAAGCTGTAAGTGTCTACTTGCAAAGCAATAAAGTTTCATTATTATGGGCATTTAATTTTGTAGCTTGATAGATTTGAAACTGTAGAGCAAAGCGATTGGAAAAGTGTGTTGTGATTTTGGTACACCAGCGATTTTTTATTTATTTTTTTGCTTTCAGTGATGTTTTTGGGCTAATATTGATGCTAAATGTGGAAAAAGCCATCCCAAATGTCTTTTTACAACTTTAAGTACTGTTGCTTGTGCGTATTTGTCAGATTAATGCGACGGCTTTTATGGAAACATGACCAGATTGTGCATTCACGAAGCCAAAACGTTCAGTTGCATTCAGATTAATGAAACAAAGTGCATGTCTGAAAGAGGCTTTAGGTAAAAATGTGTGTCCAATCCATGAAGTTAAAGAAACTCACTGTAGACCACACCAGACCCGTGGCAAGGTATAGATGAGAGCAAGAGTGTAAGAACAATTCTAAAGCTTAAAATGTTCTAGGAGCACATTGGCCTTAACAAATGTAAAATAAAAGATGTTTGGAGCCACCAAACAAAACTCTTCCTTGAGATGGCCCTTTGGCGGAACTGAGTGACCGAAGTAAGCAGGTCCTTGGTCAGGGAGGTGACCAGGAACAGTCTCTCTAACAGACTTAAGTCCTCTACAAAGATGGGAGTTATTTTAGCAACAGTCCATCAATAAAGCCTTTTTGGTAGAGCTACATGGAAGCCACTCTTGCTAAAAGACACAAACCAGCCTGCTTGGAGTTTGTGCTTCTAAAGGCTCCTGACAGCATAAAGAAGGAGATTCTCTGATTTGATGAGGCAAAAAACTTGCAGTCTTTAGAAAGAACTTCAAGCAAGATGTCTGTCAAACACTGGGCACTGGCTAATACCATCCGTGCAGGGAAGCATGGAGGTGGCAGCATCATTCTTATGTGCTTTTAAGTAGCAGAGATGATGAGGCAAGTCAAAACTGAAGAAAGGATGAATGTGGCCAAATACAGAGAAGTCACTGAAGAAAACTTGCTGAGACTGGAGTTATGGCTCAACTATCAGCACAACAGCGAACCAAAATTATTTGGCCAAGACAATGCTGGTGTGACTTAAGGACAAGTTTCTGATTATCCATTAGTGGCCCGAAATCCAGACTTAAGAGAAAATGATAATGGCAATTCACACAGCTACTTACCATTGTCACAAAGCTTGAAAGTATCTGCAAGGATGGATAGAATAAACTCACCAAATTCAGTTTTGTAGAGCTTGTGAAGACTTACTGAACAAGATGTTAAGCACTAATTGCTATCAAAGGGGCTTCTTCAAAGTTATAAATCAAGGGTCTGAATACTTTTGTGAATGACATTTTTCACTTTTTAGTTTTTTAAATAAGCGTGCAGAAGTAAAAGAAACAAACTAAACAAAAAAAAAAAACAAATTTTCACACATGTTCACTATGTAATTATAGGTTATTAAGTGTGGTTTGAGGGGTGGAAATGGCAATGTTTGTTCACAAGTAAAAGCACTGTAAAATGTACAAAACTGAAATGTTCTAGTTTGGTTATGTGCTACTGTATATTTCATATTTAAGTCTTTCTTTTTGAACAGCCTAACCACTAACTAATTCCACACAAACTGTGGATTTTAAGCCAAGTCAGGCAGCGAGGCATAGCAGTGTTGTATAAGTAATGAGGCAGAGACGCTGCACTGCGGTGGTGGGATTGTAATTGAATGACAATACAAAACATGTAAAGATTAATTGTTTTGTGCTTCATTGACCAGTGAACACCGACAAGTCGTCTCATCATTATATCTTTTTAGTCTCTCTCTGTAAGAATGTGTTATCCCAGTGAAGTATTGCTGTCGATGTGTCCTGATGGCAGTGAGTCTCAAGACCAGTTTCCACTGCAGATGGATGAAAACCTGTCAAAGTTAGAAGATTACATTAGTCTCTGTACAACATAGATCACATGATGAGGAAGTGATTGGATATAAAATGTAGATTGTGCTTTAAGAGAGAAAACATCATAGGTGATAGTTTGTCATATACACTGTAAAAAATAAATTTAAAAAGATTGCAGTTTAAGCACAGTACAGTTTTAAATGAATCTCATTTATCTTTCTGTGTTGGTGATCACAGTCTACTTTTCTGGATTTTATCAATTTGAAATTATATGTTGTCCCCTTAAAACTGGTATTCTAATTTAAATGAAAGTGCGAACATTAGGTTTAAGACTCCTTTAACTTGGGACTGAGTAACTGAAGTAAGCAGGTCCTTGGTCAGAGAGGTGATTAGGAACAGTCACTGTAACAGACTTAAATCCTCTACAGAGATGGGAGTCGTTTTAGCAACAGTCCATCAATAGGTCCTTTTAGGTAGAGCTACATGGAAGTCTCTCTTGCTAAAAGACACAAACCAGCCTGCTTGGAGTTTGTGCTTCAAAAGGCTCCTGACAGCATAAAGAAGATTCTCTGATCTGATGAGGCAAACAACTTGAAGTCTTTGGGCACAACTCCAAGCAATATGTCTGAAAAACACAAGATACTGCTTAGCATCTGGTTAATACCATCCCTAAAGTGAAGCATGGTGGTGGCAGCATCATGCTTGTAGCAGAGATAAGACGAGTCAGAACTGAAGGAAGGATGAATATCAACAAAAACCTCTTTGCATCTGACATCCACATGTCTTCTAATTTATTAAGTGAGATTACATAATAAAGAAATGACTGAATTTGTGTAAAAACAAATTTAAAAGAGAAAAATCGGAAACTTCAAGTTAATTCTCATTAAAAAATTAGTTAATTTGAAACAATGCCAACTGTTGATTTGATAGGAATCAAATGATTTAAGTACATTTAACTCAGGGGTGTCAAACTCATTTTAGTTCAGGGGCCACATTCAGCCCAATTTGATCTGAAGTGGGCCAGAACAGTAACATCACAGCATAATATCCTATAAACGATCACAACTCCAAATTTATGCTTTGTTTTAGTGCAAAAAAGTATATTCTGAGACACGAAATGACAAAAATTGAGGCAAAAAGTTACAAAGCGACAAAAAAATTAGACAACACAAATGAGACCAAAAATGACAAATGCATGAAACAAAATGCCAAAAACAACACACGAAACAACAAATAGGAGACACAGAACAACAAAAACGAGAAACAAAATGACCAAAACATGAGACAAATGACAAAAGTCAGATGAAAAAGACAAAAACACAACAAAAACAAGACAAAATATTACAAAAACACGGCACAAAATGACCAAAGAAAAAGAGCAATCTAATGTTTTACTTTATGATCAAAACAACTTGTCATTGTCTAGAAATTATTTTAAATTTATAGTTTTACAATTTTAAAATTTGCAGCTAATGTTTTCTCTGTAATTTTTACACTTTACATAATTGTCTGGTGGGCCAGATTGGACCCTCTGGAGAGCCGGTTTGGGCCCGCGGGCCCCATGTTTGACACCTCTGATTTAACTCAATTCAACTGCATGTTCCCAATTCAGATTTTTCATTTCTATTGTATTTTTTTCTGTATAGCCTCCATGATTCAGTTGAAAGTGAGTGACTCAGAATAAGTGCGAGGCATCACGATAGCACAGCGAGAGGTTGCGTCATAATTCATTAGAAGAATAGGACTGCAAGGACGGATAAAAGCATCAAAAGATGATATTGACTGTCTTGTTTAAGCACCGCAGCGAGCAAAATACTGGTCTCTAATCACAAGGGTGACACTCCCGTGATTAGCTGGCAGAACTGTCCTTGTTTGCCTCAGCCTTTGCACCTGTAATAGATTTGTTGCCACAGCAGCAAATGAGGATCTCAAGTAATGTTATTTTCTCCCAGTATGTAGTGCTGCTTTTGACTATTTTCAGGACAATTGGGCCCTTGTGGGATGGCAATACACCTGATTGCAGTTGCTCTAACAACATGAAATCCCCTTATGTCAAATGGTCAGGCTACAATACAGAGAGGGAAAAAAGTGATGTAAGCCGCTGAGGACCTAAATGTCACCGCAGCAGTATGGATGACAGTGATGGTTTTCGGTTATTAATGGCATGTGAAGTCTTTGCTGCTGCATATGGGAGAGACATGCCATTAGTCTTATTGGAAATCCATGTTTAATGTTCAGGCTGACCGTCATTTTTCTCAAGCCTAACAGACCCGAAAAAGTTTAATCAATTATACAAGAAATAACCCCCCATTAATATCACTATTGAAGTTTTTGAGTCACGAAGTGTCGACGCTGTTATATAATTCTGTCAGCGATATAAGCATGGTCACGATGAGTCCGTGAGTTACATTATTAAAAGAAATATTCACCGCTGATCATTTGTAGGCTCAACAAACACTTAATTGAGGAGTGCAGTTCTTTGTTTACGTCTTGTTTCATTTTTTGAGGCATTGTCTGAATTGCAAAAGTCCTGCTTGGGGATCAAGTATTCTTTCTTTCAAGTTAAAAAGCCTCTCTTGCCCTTAAATTGTAATTCAGTAGGTTTGTAGGAAAAAAAAGAAAGACCTGTTTGAAACATAATGAAGGAAAAAGCACGCTGGCGGTGAGGCAGCATAATGAAGGAAAGGATTCTGGGGTGAGAGCAGCACCTGTGTGCCATTTCTCATCATTGTGTTCTCACACCAGCATCACTGACTGCTTTACTGCCTTATGGCAGTCTGCTGAATTGCTCAAGCTGGAGCCTGTTTGAATTAGCAAGGAAATGACCATATTTGTTATCGGTGAAAAAGAGCCTAGCCAAGCCAAATTGAAAGAGTAATGGGCCTGACGTCAGGAATGGAATCCAGCACAAAAGCCTCAACATCAATTCATCAGGAGACATTCTTGGTAATTAGCATCTGGGGATGCTGGGAATCAAGGTGAACAATAAATAACACTCTGAACATGTGGGTTTAGCATTTGGGGCATTTAACAGTGAATGTGCCAAAGCATCCCTTTATCCTGACGTAGTTTTTTTTCTTTTTTTGCAGATAATTGATTGTTGTTTTAAAGGATGTGGTTTCTCAGCCTTCAAAATATATTCCCTTCAGTATTTATGAATTCAAATATACTGGGGCGGCATATCTGTGGATGCTGCTGTTTTTGTCTAAGATAAGATGTGAAATTTTCAGTGTTCCATGAGCAAATGGGTTAGTGTGAAAAATATCAGGACATCAATAGAAAACTTAAAAGTAATATGTTTAGGAACTGTTGATATTCTACAGATTGTCCTGTATGTAGAAATTCAGATATTTCACAGATATCTTTAAATTTTAAAAACAATATCCTAGCTAATGCATTAATTCTATATAAAAAGTTCAACTAAGTTAACCATAAAATTTCTAGAAAGTATGTGTGATTTTTTTCTTAAATTACTGAAATATACAGGATCACACAATTTGTTTTTAGTACACTTTTTACAACCATAAAAATAACTTGGAAGTCATCAGTGGTAGAGGAAAACAAATTAGTCAGTGACAAAAAAAATCTAAAAATTAAAATTCCATTAAAAAAATAGTATACGTGTAATTGTAAGCTCAAATATCAGACCTAAATTCACATTTTAATAAGCTGTAAACAAAATCCACCCTGTTGATGAGGCTTTAATCTATCCATCTTTTGCTTTACTTTTTTCATACAAACACAAAAAGAAATTGATTTCTCTTTAAATGACAATTTTTATATTTATAAAACCAATATTTGTCAAATTTCATTGTCATTTTGTATAATCACTTTGCCTTTTTTTTCTCCTAATGTCTCTTTATGTGCTGGATAATTATTTTGCCCACTCAGTATTCATTCCTTGCAATTATGTGCAAGTACAAACATTTTATTTATAAAGTCCCACTTGTACTTCTGTTCTATCCTCTGAAACCATCCTCTCAAGAAAGCTCTTCGTGTGTGAAAAAAAAAAACAAACTGAAGCGAGTCTTCAACAAGAAATCACTGTGAGACATTTCCAGGTGTGTTTTTGTTTTATGCCGTTTCCTGTATTCTCTGCGCCCACAGACGGTGAGCAGGAACAATGGCAGCGCTAATGGAAACATCACACCGAACCTGCAGCTCTGCTCTGAACAAAGACAAATGTTCATATATATTGGCGGCACTCAATCAATCCTGTTTGTTCGGCTTGTGAACATCTGGCCTGGAGGCTGCAGTCTGGACCATTGTTTGAGACGTGACACCAGAGCTGCGAGAAGCGGTGACATTTGAAACATTATTCTCTGAATTAAATGCGGATGTTCTTGCCAGCAACGTCTCTGCTGAAAATTGTTAACCTATCATGAAATCAGAAAGTGACAGATCTGTGACTGAGTACATAACCCCAAGACACATCCGGGCCTGCACTGCTTAAACGTGTTATTTGCGGCAGGTAGTGGTGCTGTGGAAGCCTAAACTCTATCGTTTGCTCATAACTGCAGTGGACGAGCAAATTACAGTGGATTAACTCTACATTGTTCCTTGGGGTTCAGCTCAACTGACACGTCCCCACTTATTCAAGTCCTTAATAACAGTTTACAGCCGGTGGGTGGTTGGGACTGCAGTGATTGCAGCCGGTGGAGAAGGAGGATGAGGATGAAGATGGCAGAGGGATGTCAAAGTGAGGGTAAACACACAAAATGTGCCGGTGTAATTTGTTAGCACAAGATGTTCAGAGAGAAAAACTGTGAGAAGCATGTTGAAGGTCCAGCAGAGGGACGTGTAAATTATTCAAAATCAGAAAAAACTGAAACTTTTCCTCCTTCACCTCCTTCCAGCATCTGATTTGAAGCTCTCTCCACCGCTGCCTTCTGTGGACTCTCCAGATGCGAACAGTCGCTGTCTTTTCGTCATTTCAACTGCTCTCAAGTGGCCTATTGTTTATTTAATGACTGGCTGACTTCCTATGAGGAAGCACTTCATTACTGCATGGCACAGCAAGCAAGTGGACCAGCGCTGCGAGGACGGCGTCTGTCTTGTGCACATGGACATGGAGATGCGATCATGCTGAAATCAAAACAGAGCGAGCCTTGTGTCGCTGCACGTTTTGAGTGCGTGCCCAGCTCCGTGCGTGTGAGCAAATTATCCGCGGTACGTGCACAAGCGCAGCACTGACTTCAGCCGGTGTCTTGCAAATGGCTTCTTTTCATGACGCACATACACTTTAATGCACACTTGCCCCAATATTCATACGTATTATGAAGCTTTTATTATAATTGCTTGTGCCTTATGAAGGGGAATTCTAGTAGCTTGATTTAAGTCACAACTGAGCTCCTTGCAATTCAAGAAGCATCCATTACTTTAGCTATTCCAGTTCCAGCTAATAAACAAAATGATGAATACTCTGTACTTTTAAAAATTCTTTGCAATATTTGTTTTTTTTACATATACTAGAACATATGCTATAGATCACATACAACCCATGCAATATAAATGATAATCTCTGCAATTTTAATACTTTTCTCAGTATTTCTATTCATGAAAGAATGTTTAATTTGGTTTATCTTAATTTTTATACTACATTTGCTTGAATGTTTGCACTATCTTTTGCGGCTGTAATATTATAAATCCCCACTGTGGGATAAATGAAGCCTTATCTTTTGTCTTATCTTAGCTCACTCCAGGTGAAGTTCTTTCAATGCAATCCACTTCTAGAAACAAGTGTCCCTCAAATTGAATGTACAACATGCATTATTCTGCTGATGTTAGAAAGTAAAGTACAAATACATCTTCCCTCTGATAATCGGAGCACTTAGATTTGAAGTGATGACATGTAATGAATTAGAGACCAGGTCTGTAGACATGTGGACTTTTTTTTTTTTTTGCTTGAGAAATTATGTCCATCTCATTGAGTTTTATTTGAATAAAAGGCTTCCAGCTGTGAATCAGAAAAAAGCCCTCATCTTTCAGTGGCTGCTGTCATGGTGAGAACAGTTAGACTATTCACTGTCTGAAGAGTTGCTTCAGTTTTTCATCTTTAGACGATATCTTGACTTCAGTCTCTCTGCTGTCTCGTTCTGGTTTGACCTAAAGAAAGACTCGTTCAGACGCTGAGATGCACAGTGTTGTACATCGTAATTCTATTTTACTCTTTGGTTTCTTGTGTTTTATTCTTGATAGAATGTGTGTCGTGTTGTTTGTTACTTTCCATTTTGGCTTAAGCACCTCAAACATTTCAGTGTTGCCCTGCATTTGGAATCCAGTTTTAAGCTTTAATCTGTTAATTGTGCTGTTTTTTTGTTTTCATTTCAACTGCACATTCTGTACTATTGAATACTGCCTCCGGTCTACAGGACGGTACAATAGGAAAGGAAAAGGTTTTTCGCACCTTGTGGCATATGAAAGTTATGACCTTAGGGTGTGAAAAGGTTATAAAGCCAAGAAGAGAAAGAGAGAAAAAAATAATGCTGGTGTCAGTGGCTTTGGGCATTTTGGAGGCATGAGATTACTTTTTCTTTTTTTTTCAGAACAGGCTGCAGAAAACCACCCTGGAAACACTAAGAAAAGAAAAGTCTTTTGTGTTCAGTCAATAAAACAAACAAGAAGTACATTATGACGGATTGGCTGTCTCGTAGCTTTTAATTACTGCAGCTGTGGCATTTTAGTGCCCATCACTGCAATGACATTTAAAATGTAGACTTACTCTCTGCTAAGGCAGAAATGTAAAACACTGCTTTCCAACAAAAGCATTACATTCACAGCCAGTTTTTCTTTTTGACAACCTATACTTTGGTAAATCTTCATTATATCTCGAAATAAATACCAGTTTCATAACAAGAAGTTGAGCTATTTCCCTAAATATGCAACATTTCACACAAATAAATGACTCAAATAAAACCAGCTTAAACTAAGTTGCAGATTGGATTTTTGCATTAAGTAAGAAAATATGTTGTACTATATTAAAATTAATGTTATGTGAATGCTGTAATTTAGTAATAAACTGGATAGAAGTGGTGAACTGTTGTTTTAACGTCCATTATTTACCTTGTACTTCAATATGTGATTAAATATTCAATTAAAAATGCTAACAACTGAATAATTAAGCTTATTTTGGAGTCTTGTTTCCCTCTGAATTTGATGATTTAGTAGTTTCATCAAAACCCCTAAAAATACAGCTTTGGAAATGATTATTAGACCATTGTGGCCACTGTTTTCTGTCTCCTCCTCCTATGTGTTCTACAGTTTTTATAGACAGCTGTTTTTCTGATTCCACGCTGGGTGTCAGTTGCTTTCTCTCCCTGTGCCCTTCGATAAGTACCAGAATGGATGTTTAACAGTTATCTTCTTTTTTGCGTTGCTGAGTGTTAATTTAGCTTGGATTTTCTGTTTCTAACTTTACATGTAAAGCTTTGGCTCAAAAATAATGGTGACTGAAAATGTTTTTCACCATGTAGGGTGAATTTTGATAGTTTTCCACTGTCAATACGCCACATTTAAAAACAGAATTTATCATATGCATTTAATCACTATAAGAGATGTATTGTGTCTTTTAGAATTACTGTAATTACTGAAGCATGTTAAAACTACTACCTATGTTGAAGGCCTGCTGTGCAGACTATGTTGAGCGTGTTCAATTTTTGAGACAGAAGATAAACTACTCTTTAATTAAGCTGTCTATTTTCTAATAGCAGTGTCTTAAAAGAATCTTGTACAAGGACCTTTTCTGTTTGGAACAGCCTCCCAGAAAAAGATAAAACCACATGTGAAGACAACATTTTATTCAATATAGTATAATGTGATTGGTTATAGAACAAAAACATTTCAAATATTGAAAAGTGACTGGCTAAAGGTGTGGATAAACCATGGTTTAGACTCAGTTCTCCCTGTGGTTGGTGCACAGATGTGTCCATATGTCTTGGCACACGATTCATCCAATCTCCAAGAACCGCACGTTGTAAAAAGAACCCTTCTAGAACCCTCTTCCTGCTCTCTACCTGTCAATCTGTTCCTTTGTTAGCTGTGATGTGATGCAGCCACTGGTGGTATCTCATAGGGAGAATTATGATGGTTTCCACCCTTAAACAACCTTGAGTTAGCAGTTTCAGTGTAATTAGTTGCTACCTTGTAAGGAAATAGGAATGTGCTGTGTATCAAAGTCAAATCTCTCTATCTTTTTGGACTGTGTATGTGTGAAAACTTTGCAGCTTGACCTGTACCTGGTTGTGTCCCTCATGTATTCAATCTTTCAGAGTCTGGGACTGATGCTCTCCTTCTATTTAGGTCAACATAATTCACACATTAATGACACAATAAATGATTTTAGTATTAGTGTTATGCTACTAATATATGGTGTCAGTTTCAGTGTTAAGCTAGCAGTGCCTTTAAAAAAATAAATCCTAACAACTATGTAAAGAAAACAAGTGGTCTACTAATTATTTCCAAAGCTGCATATACAGAACGAATAGTAACAATGTAAGAGTACAGAACAACATACAATTATGAGGACTGCCAGCAAAATACAATATTTTACCTTCTAAGCCAAAGAAAATGTGATTCTAGTAAACCACTGGAAGCTGCAGAGTTAATCCCACAATAGTGTCTCTGAACAGTCTGCTATTCTCCTTCTGAAAAAAAGAAACATATTCTTTCATGAGGGACTTTAGAGAAGTTCTTTCTGCACCAAAGAGTAAAACTGGGTGGAATATCTTTAACCCTCGTGTCGTTCTGCGGGTCAAAATTGACCCGTTTTAAAGTCTGAAAATGTGGGGAAAAAAATGTTTCCACAGTGAAGCTTCTGATGTCCACATTTTCAACATTTTTTGGGAAATCTTTGAACATTATTTGGTGGGAAAAAAAAGAAATGTTAAAAATGTTTCTTAAGAACATTTGCAAAAAATCAACCAAAATCCAGTGAAATTCGCAGGATTTTAGTTGATTTTTGTGAATGTTCTTAAAGAAAATATTAGAAGTTTTACTGATATATATGTAATCACTTTAGATATTGTTAGGATTTTTTGGAAGATTTTTACTAATTTTTTGAAAATATTTTCTTGCCAAATTTGGGGGATTTAAAAAAAAAAAAAAACTTTTAAGGGAACTTTGAAGGAATTATTGGAATTTTCTTCCTGAAGGTTTTGCAAATTTTCAGAAATTTGGGGAATTTTTGGGAAACAATAAGGAAACAATATTCTTTGGTGCCTAAAAATGAGGACAACAGGAGGGTAAAACAAAGGTGCACCATGGTCAAAACTGACAAAGTCATCTGGATCTTTGTAGTGTTATTATGGGTGAATCAGCTCCTTGGAGGTTACATTAAAGTGGAAGTACTCCAGGATCTTTTCTCTATTTTCACCTTTGAGATCCCACTGAGCTCTCTGGAAGATAATTTACACTCCCGGAGTCAAACAAAAAATGAGAACCTGGGTGTTGATAATGCAAACAGCACAAAAGTTCTTTATGGTTTTTACATTTCCAGGAAATATGTTTGGAGTCAGAGGGTGTCATTTTTGTTGATGCATCACGCCGGATTATAAAAGCTTGAGTGGCAGCTGGACGACATCCAAAAGGAGACAACATCTGCCATCAGCAAATCCACCACCGAGGCTCAACATCCCACCAGCTCACAATCAGGGAAAGGTCATGGCCGAAAAAGAGCAGAATCAAAAAGGTCATTTGCGAAGGGAAATTAACACTGATGTTTATGTGGATAATTATTGTAATTCAGTTCAAATACTAGCTATTAGTGCTTTCGTGTTAGGGAAAACAGGGGTTTGGTTATTATAAGCTACTTATGGTGAAACTGTTGCTGGTTTAAAAGGCCCCAGTCACTTCTGAATAACATCAATATCCATATTCCATCAAAAACAGACAGCATGAATACTCTGCAATTCCCTCATTATAATAGCTTTTACAATGAAGTCTGACCCTAAAGCATTTGGCAAAGTGCAGCCTGCAGACATGAAAAAATAAATGAAATAAAACATGATGCAATTTATTGTTGACGTACCGCTGACTGATTTCATCCCTGATACAGTAATTAGGTGCAAACAAAAGGGCCAGGCTGGTAAATGTTGTGGATGATGGCGTATTTATTTTTCTGAGGCTTTTATTTAACAACCTCACGGCTCGACCGACGTAAGAGCAGGGTCTGAAATAATTAGCGGCCTGAGTCTGGTCTGATCAGAATCACTGTCTGAACAGGATTCACAGCGCACTGAGGTGTTACGCTGGTGATTGGTGCTTAGCAGTTTAATACATGTCCATTTTTATAGTTAGAAAGTGTTGATTTTAATAGAAAAGTCAACACTTTTGATGAATAAAAGGTAAGAAAGGGGTCATATAGTGTTTGTTTATTTTTTGCCAGTGAAATGGAAATTAAGGGTATAGAACAGTTATTTAAGTGATACTTTCCTCCTGAAATCAGTTGGAAAAACAATGAAAGCAAGAGTTTAATAGATATAAATTGCTCTGACATAGTTTGAAAAGAATGATCATGTGCCTGTCTCATTTGTTTATCTTACATATATTTTCTGTTTTTCTATTTACAGTTTTTCAGCTTTAAATTTAAAAACCAATACATTTTACCAATAAAATGTGAGAAAGGGGTTATAAATTGTGTTTTTTGTCTTAATTTCTCTCAAAATCAGGTGATAAAACAGTTGAAAGAGTTTAACAGTAGAAGAATGGATATAAATTGCCAAACTGATCATGTGCCTGTCTCACTTTACCAAAATGTTTACCATTATCTTACATATATTTTATACTTTTATATGTGCAGTTTTTCAGCTTTAAAGTTAAAAATCAGCACATTTTACCAATCTTAGGTAAGAACGGTTAGAAAATGTACTTTTTTTTGGTCATTGCAATCAAAGTTAAATAGAACAGTGGCAATCATCAAAATTGAAAGAGTTTACCAGTAGAAGGATGGATATAAATTGCTCTGACTTGCATCACTTGGCTAGATTTCTGTGACACAAAAAGGTAAAGAACATATATTTTATACTTTTATATGTGCAGTTTTTCAGCTTTAATGTTTAAAATGAATACAGGAAAGTTAAGATAATATAAAAGTCACAATCATCGAAATGATCATTGCCTTTCAAAATGAGTTGATAAGAGTTTAACAATAGAAGAATGGATGTAAATTGCTCTGACACATCAGTTGGATAGATTTCTGTGACTAAAGGTAAGGAATGATCACAAACTGAACATACGTCTGCCTTTTTAAAAATATATTTTCTCCTTTTATATTTACAGTTTTGTGGTTGTAAAGTTAAAATTCAACACATTTTACCATTCTAAGGGAAAAAATGGGTTATAAAATGTGTTTTTTGGTTTATTTTTTTGTCATTGCAGTGGAAGTTAAGAAAATATAAAAGTCACAGTTATCTTAATGATCATTTCCTCTCAAAATGAGTTGATAAAACAATGAGAAAGAGTTTGTCAGTAGAAGAATGGATATAAATTGCTCTGACATACATCAGTTGGATAGATTTCTGTGACTGAAGAAAGTGGGGAATGATGACAAACTGATCATGTGCCTGTCTCACTTTGTTTACCTAAATGTCAGCCGGCCAGGACAGCCGAGTTCATTTACCCTCCGATCAGTGAGAGCGAACTGTTCCAAAACACGACAAGCGAAGCCAACATGCTCGGGTGAGTGTCACTTATTCATTTGTGCAGCATAACCGTTGAAGCTGCTGCCATCACACCTGATTGTTCCCAGTGTCTTCTGTGCTTTTGTCCTGTTTTCCCTCGTCCACGTCTCCCTGAGTGTGGAAATGAAAGGGTTATACGGCAGCTTCAGCTCCCCCGGCTTCCCCCAGCCGTACCCCGACAACCAGCTCATCGTGTGGAACATCACAGTCCCAGACGGCCACAGGGTCAAACTCTACTTCACCCACTTCAACCTGGAACCCTCCAACCAGTGTGAATGTGACTACATCCAGGTACATGCGTGAACATAAACAGCTCCTGCACTGGAGCCAGTACGTTTGCTTAAAAAGGTCCTCTGACCTTGTCAAACCAGGTTTTGGCGCAGGGGAACGAAACGTTGCGGTTCTGCGGCGAGGAAGCCAAGAACTCTGAAAGCAGCCCCAGGAACACCATCATCCTGTCAGCCGGGAACCTCATGTCAGTGGTCTTTAGGAGTGACTACTCTAACGAGGGCCGATTCACCGGCTTCCAAGCATTTTACACCGCAGAAGGTGATGCATAAAAGTGACATGTGTTGCCTGGAGGCAGGCACATTTTTGGCAGCTGTAATTACACTGAGTAGAGTGTAGTGGAGAAATAATGGCCGGGCTCTATCACACAGTAATATTTTACACATTATTTCAAATTTAGGAAAAGAAAGAACGACTGCAAACTACATGTGCAATATAATAGTCAGAAATCATAGCAGGAATGAAGTGTAACATGAAGCATTATTCAAAAAACAGCTAATTTTACATTTATTTTCAACAGCAGTTTGACAAAATACTACTCCTTATTTCTCATGGTGCTTTTGAGCTACTTGTCTCCCACATATTTTCCATCACAGACGCTGCTTTTCTTGTGATTTAAGTGTTTATGGATCTGAGCTGAGCAAAGAGCTTCTGTGCAATTTCTGCTTTTCCAATCTAGAACTCTTGTCTTCACACCCCTGAGCCTGCCGTGGCGTCTCCGTGTAAAATATTTATGTGTCATTGTTTGGTTTTAGCCGATTGACGTCACATTTTTTTTTCTTTGAGCCCAAATTAAGACAGCCTCATTCGCTGAACTTGTAAGAGCCATTCTGACACACACGCACTCCAGGACAATGCAAGCCAAACAAGTAATCACAGATAATCTGACATGGGTTTAAATACACATTCATACCAAGATGACCTCCACATTCTGCATCTGAAGAATATTCATGGATGGAAAAGCACATATTTGTTGTGTAATGTTTCACTCTGTCTCCGTCTCCCGCAGACATCAATGAGTGTCTGTCCAAAGTGGATGGGGAGAAAGTGTGTGATCATTTTTGCCACAATTACATCGGCGGCTATTACTGCACGTGCAAACAAGGACACCTTCTCCATGACAACAAAAGATCCTGCACAGGTGAGAGCGACTAAAAGCTCAAGAGGCGTCTGAGCTCAATCAGTCCAAAGCAGCATTGTGAGGTGCAGTGTTAAGAGCTCGGCATACAGCGTTTGACCAAGTATTGATCTCTGGAAACAGGGTGTGTGGTGTTTCTGGAGCTAAACACACAGCTGCTCAGCGCCTCTTTGCCAGACAAAAGGGAGAATATTGATGGCAATAAGGCACGGCAGCTTCCACGTGTGCACACTGAACTCTATTTGTGACATTTTTGCAGCATTTTGCACATTTAATTCGGCTACATTTGTTGATGATACAAACATAATAATGTCCAAACGTTTCAGTTGTTGTGTGATTAGGGTATTTAGAATGACAATTAAAACACAAACAGTTTTTAATTTGAGCCGCTTTCAGAATGTTAGATTAAAATTAGATCAGATTTTTGGGCTTGCAAATACACCTAATTTTTATTTGTTAGAAAAAGCCATTTTTCTGTCTTGAAACACTCTCATTACTTTGCAGAACAAGTACTCAGCAAAAAAAAAAAAAAAGGAATTTTCTGACATTTCACAGGGCACACAGTTGATACTGTTACATATTGGATTTCATTCTGTCATCGCTGGCCTGTGCTAACTAATTTCAGACTGAAAAGGCATACCGATGCATAAAGTAGTTGATCTCTGCCAGCTGGTGGAAGGCGGGGTTAATTACTGTCGATTCCTGAGGGAAAAGCAACTTCAAAACGGTATTAAAAATTGATACCTGTGTGCAGCGCTAACAGTGTACTGACACCAGGTAATTAATCACAATTACTAGCTGATGTGCCTTAAATTAGTATTCTTTGCCAGAGGAAAAGGGGGTGACAAAACAAATCACGCAATGAATAGGCAAAAAAATGATTATCTGCCTTCAGTTTGTACTAATTATATGAATTACAGCGACTCTGCCTCTTTGCAACGCTCGTTTGTTTTTGTCTGCAACAACATCTGCACACTTGCAGGGGCAATAGCGCGAGCCTAAATGAATCCCATCATTTATGCTGCCAGGAAATGTTTCAATTGACTCGAAACTATTATTTTCCTCTAATCAAGAAACTTTTTAAAGCAGATACTTGTTTAACCCAGCAGTTGCAGCTACAGTACACTGTAAAACATAAAATTGTTATTTATATGGTAAAATTATGGCAGCTGTGGTTGCCAAAACTCTACCATAAAATCATGGTAAAACATTTTCTACTTTTGGGGTAAAGAAATATAATGATACTGTTGATTTTACAGTTAAAAATGTGCTTACTGTAAAAAAAAAGTTTTAGTCTTTGAATAATGTTTGTTATACTTTAAAATTTACATGAAAATACCATATAAAATAAAATTAGTGTGACCTATTATAAATACCACACCATTTAACATTTAATATGTGTATTTTTAGCAAAAATTCTGTTTATAGCTGTCATAAATATCAAACCATATGTCCGCTATTAACACAGAACTACATCAATTCAACAGGCAAAAAGTGTATTTTTTATATGAAATAAATGCAAAAATGTTATAAATGTTATGGCATGTTTCTATTATTAGCACAACAATACATACATTTAACTGTGAAAAATTTTATTCTTTTTGAGAAATGAATGCAAAAATGACAGAATTGAATGTTACACACATATTGACCTTCCTGTTGTCTTCATTTACAGGCACCAAAAAAATATTGTTTCCTTGTCTGAAAAAAAATCCAAAAATTCAGCAAAAAAATTCCCCAAATTTCTGAAAATTTGCAAAACCTTCAGGAAGAAAATTCCATAAAAATTTCCCTTAAAAGTTTTATCTTAAAATAATTCCCCAAATTTGGCAAGAAAATATTTTCAAAAAATGAGTAAAAATCTTCCAAAAAATCCTAAAAATATCAATTGATTACAGATAAATCAGTAAAACTTCTAATATTTCAACCAAATGTGAACGTTCTTAAACATTTTTAATATTTCTTTTTTCCACCAAAAAATGTTCAAAGATTTCCCAAAAATGTTGAAAATGTGGACATCAGAAGTTTCACTGTGAATTTTTTTTCCTCCACATTTTCGAACTTTAAACTGGGTCAATTTTGACCCACAGGATGACACAAGGGTTAAATAACTGTGTGAGAGTAGTAAAATGTTTTTTTTTCCAAGAGAAAAAAACCTAAAAAATACAGTTTTCTCCTGATGAACTTATTTGCGGTGATTCAGTGTTATACAAAGTGGATCAAACTGTTTTAGAGTTTACACATTTTTACTGTCATGGTTTGACCGTTTTTCACCATGAAATTTACAGACATTATTTACAGTGTAGGTCGTGAGATTTCTCATGCCCCAAAACGAACACAGATTTATTGAGTTTCCTCCACAGTGCCGTGCCAAAGTCAGGTGTTGACGTCGCCGTCGGGGGTCCTGACCAGCCCAGCCTACCCGAACCCCTACCCTCCCATGAGTCAGTGTGACCACACCATCCGTCTGCCGCAAGGCTCCAGAATAATCCTGGACTTCCTAGAAACCTTCGACATAGAGGGACACCCAGACGTTCCCTGTCCGTACGACACGTTAAAGGTCAGTCATGTGACCCCAGACGATGAATAAACAATGTATTCCTCCTCATGCTCGTGGAGGCAGTCTGTCACCGTCTTCTTTGGGTGATATACTGTATGGCCATGCAGTTTGCTGCATACTTAAGTTTGGCCAGACATTGATCAGTCGGGGAAAGTAATGAATTAACTGAGTTTCTTTCCTGTTTGCAAGATTTCCACGGCTGGACAGGAGTATGGACCCTTCTGTGGCTCGACGCCACCGGGCCGCATTGACACAGGAAGCTACCAAGTGCATGTTGTGTTCAGATCTGATGCTAGTGGGAAAAACAAGGGGTGGAAGCTCAGATACACCAGTACCAAGGCTGACTCTATTCCTCTAAAACTAATGGCAGATTGAAACTTAGTTTAATTTATTTCTTTTAGTGACATGCTGCTATAATGAATCATGTCTCACGTTAAATGTCAGAAAAACTTCCACTATATTTTTTCATAATAAACAAAAACAAATGGACTGTCCTAACATAATGATAAATGGAGAAGCCGTAATTAATGTCACACGTTATAAATATCTCTGTGTTATATTAGACTCCACGCTCAGCATATGTAGAAAAAGCATATTAAGTAAATGAGACATACATTGAAATACAACCTCTCTCATTTCAGGACTATCAGAAACGCTTTTACTTTTAAAGGTGCAAAAACCTTTTTTTATGCTTTGATTATGACACATTTCAAATACTGTATCTTATGCTGGTCACAAGCCAACAGAACAACTTTGAAACCTCTCTAATCCCTGTATAAACAAACCATTAAAATCCTGGATAAGAAGACACAACAGTATCACCATTGTCATATATTGGATAAGTATGGCTTGTTAAATTTTGAAAACATTATCATTTATGCTAATGTATGACTGATTTTCATGGTTGTTCATGGTTATGCGCCCTCACCTCTCAAGTTTTTGTATTCATTGTACCTTTGGAAATACTACCAGGACAACAAGGGCTTCTTCTGGGTGGCAGCATTGTATCCCTCTACGTAAAACTGCCTTTGGACAACCTTCTCCTACAAAGCAATAACAGAAGGGAATCAGCTCCCCACTGAACTAAAGACAATAACTGATTTTAAAGACATTTCTACAGAAACTAAAGAATGGATCCGGAGAAACCAAACCTGTCAGTTGAGTCAATGTGAGAACATCAGATCCTTTTTTAAAAAATGTGATTATTACTCTTCTATCTTTACTTGTTTCTCTCTTGCCTGCCCCAGAAACTGCAGATGGAAACTAGTCTGTATGCTATAATCTGGCCCAGAGCATCTCTACCTTGTGTCTAATGTTGTTCTGTGCATGGTCCCTGTCCAATATACTAATTAAAAAAATAAATAATAATGATATTCTCACCAGCACATTGTTTTGTAACCATCTTTGTGTTGTGCTTCAAATAAAATTCAAGCTTAAAATTTTAAGCATTTTGATTCTAAAATCAAGCATCCCTCAGATTACCGTGGCTGATGTTGCTCTGCTCCATTCCGGCTGCAGACAGACACACATTGATAAATTAATGCAGGAAAGTATCCTGGAAGTCAATCAGTCTGGTCTAAGAAGCAATAAATGCTCGTCGTTTAACCTTCATACATTATGCAGCTTGTTCTCAGCCATCCCAGCTCCTCTCCTGTATCAAAACAGTCATTACAGGGTTCTTCAGTCCCATGAAATTGCCTCTCGTTTGACACTTTTTCGTGCACTCGCTAACATTTACTCCATCTGCGAGCCCCACGAGTGCCGCAAAAGGATGTGCTTGAATGTGTGAAAGAAAAACACTTCGTGTTGATGCATTTTTACCATTTCTGTTGCTCTAGTAAAAACACTTCGCGTTGATGTATTTTTACCATTTCTGTTGCTCTAGTATTTGATTTTTTTCCCTTTTTTCCCTTGAAATGAGTCCAACACCACTCTTCTGTGACCTTCTGACTTTCCTGAACAGTAGTATGTATGCTATGTTTGACTGAACTGCTCTGCTGCCTCATACTGTGTAGTTTGAATGCCACCACGACTTAGCCAGGCAAAGTACGTACTGACCCATACACCACCTTGGCATTTGCAACCAAACATAATCATCCTGTCTGACGTGGACATGTGCTCTCTGAGAGTCCGCTGACCACGTGGGTGGAGGTTTGAATCCAGCGTGAAATGCCCAGACAGTCCTGAGGGCACCTGAATGCTTCCCGAGCAGAGCCGCCGCATCTACCTGAGCACTGTTCAGTCACAATCTAATCCACGTGGACAGTGTGACACATGATAGCACGATTGACTGCTACTGCACTGTTACCCCACTCGCTCCTAACTGTTGGAGTCAATTCCACAGGAATTACGCACACCATGAAACCCATTAACCAGCTGTTGGAAAATATCTAGCAGCAGCACGCCTCCAACAGGCTGTTAGATAATATGCGAATCACAATTTTGCTCGTGCATGAACTTTGCAAGTTAATGTTGAGAGAAAAAACTGCAGTGTTTTTAGTTATTATAATGATGTTTTTAACCATACAAACCTTAGCTGACAAACTAAGGTGCCATGTCACAACACAATGCTCAGTTTTAGGTTATTCAGAGGAGATCTCAAGACTACACAATCACGTTTTTCACTCACATGGTCATAATTCTGATTGCTTTTAACATTAGTCATAAAAAATAGTAAGAACAGCACTTACAAGAGCCTAAAGGCTAATTCATTTAAGAAAGAATCCACCAGTCAGAATGTATAAAAGTACCTTAAATCACATCTTGCATGAACTCAGCAAGTTAATATAGAAAGAAAAAAAATCACTGTTTTTAGTCATAATGTTTCAAGCATGGAAACTTTGCTAATCAGGATTTCTGGGTATATAAATTGCATCTTCATAGAAACAGTTCACTCAGATGGTGCATAATTCCAAAGGGTTCTATTAATAGTCATAAAACTGTGAAACAGCAGCACTTTCAAGAGTCTAAAGGCGAATATATGTAAGAAAAAAATCCCTCCTGCACCATTCAATATGTATAAAAAGTATCTTAAATCTCATAATGCATGAACTTGGCAAGTTTGTGTGGAAAGAAAAAAATGTACTTCAATTTGTGATTGTTAATCATGTTTTTGACCAAAGAAATCAGTATTTTAGGGTATTTAAGGTCCCGTGTGTACACAGTAATCATTTTTGGATATTCAGAGGAAATCTCAAGACGACAGAATCATATCTTTCACTCAGATGGTGCATAATTCTTATTATTCTATATGTTAAAGCACATGAACTTAGCAAGTTAGCATACTATACATCGGACTTCCGCTACTCCACAGACAGTTGTCATCTCCAGAAGTTCTCAGATGACACTGCCATCATAGGATGCGTGTCAGAGGGGAACGATTGTGAGTACAGGAAGGTCATCATGGACTTTGTCTACTGGTTTGAGGGTATTTAAGTTGTATCTTCACAAAAATGGCTCAACAAATTAGATAGATAGATAGATAGATAGATAGATAGATAGATAGATAGATAGATAGATAGATAGATAGATAGATAGATAGATAGATAGATAGATAGATACTTTATTAATCCTGAGGGAAATTCAAGAAAAATAAGGTCCTAGAATCATGTCTTTCACTCAGATGGTGCATAATTCTAAATTATTTTAATATTAGTCACAGAAATGTGGGACAACAGCACTTTCAAGAGCCTAAAGGCTGATTTATTTAAGAAACAATCCCTCCTGCACCATTCAACATGTATAAAAGGATTAAATCCCATTTTGTACAGTCATTTACAGCTTCTGATTGTAACATGCTTAAATGAAATACAAAACGTGGAATGTGTGGGGAAGTGGCACAGCACAATTCCTGTTCAATATAAAATTTGGTGAAACCATGTGACATGCTGAAGCTCAACTTTTTTTTTGCAAGGCATGGATACAATACTGAGTAATTGAGAGCGGTCCATAAATGCTGCACTTTTCCCCGTATCTAATACTAAAGTACAAGCTCATGCTGACAACCAGTGTTCCCTCTAATTTTTCCACAAACTCCCTGAGCGTCCCTTGGACCACTGTGAGCAACATCAGACGTGTGCACTGTGGTCACACCAGCATCACATCCATTCAAGTTACATGGTTCATTAAAAGAATCAAATTACAGCATTTACATTTCTGTTAAAACACTTTGTCAACAGGAGCCAGTTGAAGGCTGCAGTGATTTTAGTGACACTACAATGTATAAGAGTGAAGTTATTGAATATTTGTCTCTCTTTACTGTTGCAGTGGTTTTGCAAATTGCAGACGGACCCTGTTCACTCCATAGACACCAATGTTATTCCTGTAGCTTGAAAGACAGCTACTTTTGATAAAACTGGGCTTGTAGCACATTGTCTGCCTTGCAACAATGGGAAAGAGGCACCGTTTATGTTTTGACAACCTAAATCTAACGAGTTATTGATGCTGGAAGTCCCAATCTGTGAATATCTTTCCAACTTTACTGAACTTGGGGTCACTACCACCTAAGGAGTGATATATTTAATTTTGAAAAAAGCATTTAGCCATACTTAAAGCTTTAAGTGCTTTATTAACACGGAACTAAAAATTTTGTGTTGTTTTATTATCACAGGTTATGTCTGAAAAGAGGTGGCATCATTTTAAACAGTGAAATCAAACTAACAAAATGTAATGACCAACCAGTGAGCAATACTGGATTCTGTAAAAACATAAATAACTTTTTTAAAAATCTAAATCTTATCTTAACACAGTTAATGTATTAACTTATTTATGTGTGTATGCATGTATTTATTGATTTATTTAGTACTGTTAACATATCAGAGTTCTGAGTGAATTTTTCTTAAGATAGGCAAAGGCCATTTATTGATTACATATAGGCTATTAAATGTTTATTAAAAACTAAAAAGCATTTAAAAAAAACAACTTAGGCATTTATTGAGTCACTAAAATACTGTAGAGTACAGACCACATCAGCATGATTATAAGCATCCTCTGGTAAATGAACAACCAGATACTGATGTCTCTCACCATATGGACTTCAGGAGATGATTAGATGATGATAAACTCTGACCTACTGGTTGGGTTCTCTCTGTTCTCATGTTTCTTACATATTTGTCCCCTGACAGCCGGGTCCTAATGTTTTTAGAGCAACACACCATACTATGACGTTTTTACAATGATGGTTCTACTATGGCACCAGTTTGACATGTTCAGGTGTTCTTTGTGTGAAAACTCAGAGATTTCAGGGATCAGAAGGTGGTTTTCAACTTTGTTAACTTTCTGCTTCAACTTTAAACTAAATTTCCTTGACTAAGCCAGCCCTCTGGACTTCCAGGAAGCTGTGTTCCTATTGGCTGTCCAGGTGGCTGTGTTCCTATTGGCTGTCCAGGTGGCTGCTTGGTGTTATTAGGAACACCTGAGCAGCTCAGTGTCTTCCTGCTTTATTTAGCTGCAGACAAACATTTCCTCTGCTTCTCTTCACCACTGAACCGGGTTTGGCGCCATTGCTTTAGTTTGTTCTTTAGGTGTTGGCTTGCAGCTTAAGAAATAGATTTTAATGTGTTTCTTGGTGTGTTTTAGGGCTTTGTACTGGATAGTTGTCTTGGTAAATGTGGTTCTTTAGCCACAGTTAGCACATGGTGCTAATGTGTGCAGTGATTAGTGGATTTGATGCAGCTGGGTTGTGTCTTTATCTTGGCTGTAGTGAGTCTTCAGAGGTTTTTGGTCAGACACATTCTGTATTCTTGTTTGTGAACCAGCGTTGGTTGTCCAGAAGGTAAGAGTTCCTGTCCTGATTCTCTGTTCCTAGAGGTTCTCTGGTAGGCTGCAGGAGACTTTAGCGTTTGGGTTGTACTAGTTTGGTTTTTGTACGGTTTCATTTGGACGACTATCTTGAGGCCCCTCCATGTGGTTTAGTGAGGTTTTCTGGAACAGTTCTACAAAGCAACCTGCAGCAGAAGAGACTTTGAGAGTTTTTAGGAAGTTCTGGAGACCAGACTTTAGAGCAGCACAAACATTTATCAGCAGTTTGAGCAGGAGAAGGTGAGCTTCAGAGTAGAAATGAGACAGAAACCTTCTTGACCCGTGTGGTGAGGTCCTGTACCAAGAGTTTGAGCAGGTTGTGAAGAGTCTGTAGTTCTTTGGTCTGAAAGCACAAGAAGAGTCGACTCATTAAAGGAGAAAACAGGAGATATTGTTGGTTCTTCTGTCACTCTGCAGTTTTCTTAGACTGAATATAAAGTTTATATTTTAAATGATTTCCCATGTGAGCCCAAGAAGACTTCAATAAACTCCCTCCATCCCCTGGACACAACAGATTTTATTACCATGTTAAATCTTTTTTTTTTTTTTTTTTTTTTTTTTTAATTTTTTTTGTGTTTTAATCATAGTTTTAGTGTAGTTTTTTTCTCTTTGCTTGTTTAGTTTTGTCATCTGTGTGAAAGGTGCTAAACAAATAAAGCTGAATTGATAAACTGAATAATTGACTAACTCATGATTGTGACAACAGAAGTATTTTCATTGTGATTTAAGGGTTTATTTCATTTGTAAGGTTGGGGTTAAAATCTTGACAGAAAAAGAAGATTAAAGAAATAAACTACATAACAAAAAGCAATTAAATCAAAGGAAAAATGCGCTTAATACAATAAAACTTTTAAAAAGTTTTATTATTAAAAAGTATTTTTTAAATGTTTAATATTCTTGTTTAATTGTAATTTTTAAAAATGTTTAATATTCTTCTTGTTTAATTGTATTTTTTAAATGTTCAATATTCTTCTTGTTTAATTGTATTTTTTAAATGTTCAATATTCTTCTTGTTTAATTGTATTTTTTAAATGTGTAATTATCGAAAATATTTTATCTGTAATTTTGAATATTTGTATTTTAAAAATTTTGTTTCATTTCATACTTACATGTATTGTATCTTGTTTAATTATCTAATTCAATATTTTGTCTGTTTAATATCATTTAATTGTATTTAATGTTTAACGATATAAAACATCAAATAGGAATTAAACAGAAAATACAATGAAGCATTTAAAAAGAAAATTAAACATTAAAAGGTGGTAAAACATTAAAAAAAGAAAAACCTCAAAGATTTAATCAAAAAATTAAATATTGGGAAAGAAAAAAAAATTCAAACAAGCCGATAAAACATTTGAAAAAACAATTAAACATTAAAAAGACAAAACATTTCGAAATCAAACCAGACATTAGCAAAGAATAAAAGGTGAGAAAAGAGCAAAACTAAACGTTTAAGAAGAATCAAACTGAAGACAAAACATTTGAAAAGACACCAGTTAGACTTTAGAAGATCAAATTAAACAGAAGAGACAATAAAACGATCAAAAGGAGCAAAAACAGACAAAGGCCTTCAAGCGTTTTCTAGTCTGAAATGAAAACATCAAGTTGTTTCTTCAAACATTTCCTCTTTCTATGTTCTTGGTTTGATTGTAGACAGATTTACTAAGTGTTCATTTCAGAAAACTGCTTTCCAGATAAAGTCTACTAGTAGTTGAAGGCATTGATCAAACTAATGTTACCTTCTGATCTCCACAAACTTTACTGTTCAGTGAAGAGAATCAAAGTTTGTTGAGGATTTCTAAAAACCCACAGGTGAAGGTCTGAGAAGAACTCAGATGGATGGTCTAAATGTGAAATCAAGACTCATGGTCACAAGTTTTAAGGCTTCTGTTAACCATAAAGTTCAAACTAACAGAGAAGTACTGAGAAACTTTTAAAACTTCAGTCCTCGGACTGTCTAAAGGTTCAAACTAACAGAGAACTACTCAAGAACTCAGAAAATTTCAGTCCTCAGACTGTCTGAAGGTTCAAACTAACAGAGAACTACTCAAGAACTTTTAGGATTTCAGTCCTCAGACTGTCTGAAGGTTCAAACTAACAGAGAACTGCTCAGGAACTTAGAAGATATCAGTCCTTGGACTGTCTGAAAGTTCAGTCTAACAGAGAACTACTGTGGGACTTAGAAAATTTCAGCCCTCAGACTGTGTGAAAGCTCAGGTCCTGAGGACTCGGGAGGTGTGGAGGCTTTGTAAAGTCTTGGAACTGAGGGTTCAACCCTCCAGCAACCCTCCTGAAGTCCAACCCCCTGAGAAAAACGGTCGAGTCGAGACTCGAGTAAAAAAAAAACTTGAAAACGACAAAAAATAGATGATAAATGCGCAAAAAAAAGAAGAATTAGTATCTGAGCGAATAGCTCAGGGGATAAGAAGACAGACTACGGACTGGAGGGTCGCAGGTTCAAGACCCACCACCGGCCTTTAACTTTCTTTGTCTTTGTCAGAATTTAGAGAAAATTTAAGAAGTGTCTGGTCTTGAACCAGCGACCTGCAGCTCCATAGGCAAATCCTTAACTCACTGAGCTACAGATCAGATGAAAAGACATAAATTCGTCGTCCCTTTGGCATCGTAGTTCCTCAAGTGACCACATGGGTGGAGCCAAGGCGGAGTCTGGGTGGAGTCAGGGCGGAGAGTAGGTGGGGAGGTGGGTGGCGGCCTCCCCCCTCTACTCCCCCACCTACCCCCACCACCCACCACACCTTCCCCCGCCCGACGAGTTCTTCGAGTCTCGAGGAGTTCCTCGAGTCTCCACAGGTTTTCCCGAGTTTCTGGAGTTTCCACCAGGTCCGAGGCAGAACAACTTGTCATGAAGAGATGTTGAAGTCGGCCAGGATGGACTGACTTTTTACAGCGACTAGAAGGAAGACCACTAGAAGAGCAGGTCTTTAACCACCATCCATAAAATCCATGGAGTCGCTCCACAGAAATGAAGGGAGGTCAACTTTTATCAACCTCCATCCACATGTTCAACTTCATATCTTTACTTAGCACCACAAACCTTCAGTATCACACTTTATTATCATTTATTAGGACTTTCATGGAATCCACCAGCAGATTTAGTTTTTGTTGACAAACTTTATTCTTGTCATCGTGGGACTGCAGTATTTAAAACTCTTCCTTCTATTTGACCTCATGTTTATTAGTTTTAGTGGAGAAACTTATTTTAATTGTCCATTAGTCTCTTAAAAACCAAATAATAAATTGGATTAGTCAAGAGGTTTAAATTTCTTATTTTGTCATATTTTAAATATGACAAAAAAGTATAAAAATAAAGCATCTTGAGACAATTTGACCTGTAATTGGCATTACAGAAATAAAATTTAATTAAAATTGTATGTATCTTGTAACGTTGGAGTAATTCAGCCATATATGTTGGAAAACACATTTTCTTTGTCCATTAATCTGTCATTTTCTCCAGTAATTCATTTCTTGTTTTGGTTTATAAAATGTCAAACCCAAATATATTCAGTTTACTGTCATAAAAACCAAAAAGATTTACATTCATGATGCAGGAATCAGGCAGTTTTTCACTTTTTATCTTAGTTTAGTCAGAAAGATAGTTGATAATGTGTGAATTGTTGCAGCTTGTGAGCCGTAAAAGGTTTTAATCTTTGGGGCCGAGTGTCAAAAAACATTTAGAAACCAACATCAACAAAACACTCAACAAAGGGAAATCCAAATTTGCATGACAATGTCTAATTAAAGGACATTTATTTCCAACGTAAATGTGTGATATTCATCCGCTGGAGCTTTCTCTTCACATCGTCTTCCACCTGGACTGGTTTGGTCGGGAGCATATGCAACAAACATTTGAAAAACTGCACTTTAACATCAATGAATGACACTGAAGTTTAATCTCTACATAAATGACACTGAGTCTGGATGTGCTGCTCTGGCTTTAACTCCTAAGTTTAGGGAAAGTTCAAACAAAAGAGGACAGTTCAGATAAGACTTGAGAATGAGCTTATTCTGAACAAACATCTCAGACTTTCTGAGCTTCAGCACCTCAAGCAAGATAATTTAACAAGCAACTCAAGAGATCCAGAAGTTGCAGAGAGTTAGCTTTAGCTGAGCCAAAGAACATGTGGGACGCTAACCTAGCAAACATTTCAGACTTTTCTCTGTGAATTCTGAGAAATAATTTCCTATTTAACGACAGAGCTACACATCTTAACTCAGTCTCATTAAAACAGACTCTAATTCAGTGTCATCCATCCATATTAAAGTGCAGTTACCCAAAATGTTTGTTGCATGAGCTCCAACAAAACCTGTCCAGGTAGAAGGCCACTTTGACAAACAGGAAGTGGAAGATTCCAAGCAGATTTATAGAAGGGGGAACCGGACTGTACTAAGTTTGGTCGAGTATAGAGGGGTGTTTTGTGGGTTTTTAAGGCTGATAATGATTATTAGTGAGACATTTGGAGTAGATATTCATTTGCAGTAAATTAAAGTATTTAAAATTTTGGAGTTAAATTTAGAAGAACACAAACTAACAGAAAACTTTGTTGATATGTTTTTGTGTTGTTTACAGATGTTAAAGGAGTTTTATTCGTGACGTATAACCAATCAAATCACTCCAGAAGACAGAGCGACCACAGGTAGATAAAGGTTCAGAGCCAAAGTAGCACCATTTTTAAATGTATTTATTACCGTAAATCAGTAAAAAATAAAATACTGCTAATCAGTATATCAGTCAGCCCACAATTACTACAATTCTACAGTTGATGTCTCTTTCCTTTGACTTATTTGTACAATATACAATGTATATGATGGCGTTTTTTCATACCAAAGGCTATACTATGATGTTTTCTAAGAGACATACGATGCTACTCTGGTTGTTCTGGCTGCTGCACTCCTCCTCTGTTGTTTTCTGGATTGTACTCAGCTGCATGCCTTCGTCCACCAGGCCTCCGTTGACTCGTCCCGCCTGCCGTCTCTGGAGCTGAAGCTGGATTGGAACAGACCAAAGTACAGTCCAATCACGATGCCAGCTGCCTCTCAAAAGGCTCCTTCATCTGGCAGGTGGCGGAACTTCTTCTGAGGGGAAGCTGAGCTGGCCCAGCAGAACTTTGGAGATGTGTTCCAGTGGTTGGTGGATGTGTGGGGAGATAGAGAGGGACCTTTGAATTGTTCACAAAGGAAAACAGGGAACCCATTGGTAGTTATAGTTTAGGGTGCTACTGTGGTGTGTTTTTGGGTTTTAAGAGGTGAACAGTAAGAGTTTTTTTTTCGTATTGATTATCTTTTACTTTGTTCCTGGTTGGAATGCCCATCAATGTCAACGTGAAGTTCACTTTTAGTTCTGTTTATTTATTTTTATTTTACTAACACCCATTTGTTTTTTACCCCCTCACATGTTGTGTTGTTGTAAACTTACTCTTTCAAATAAATTCTCGTCTAACCCTCTGGAAACCAGCGTTTGGACTGTTTTTGTGTTGCTCCTCACCTACTGACAGCTGTGGACTAAAGGCTATACTGTGACGTTTTTAGAGCGACATGCTATACTATGATGTTTGTTGGGCGACACGCTATACTATAGGCTTTTTTAATTGACATGTTACTGACCTTTTTGTGTTTTAGTTTTTTTTGTTGTTTTTTAGCAACATATAAGAATTTGAACAGTTTTAAAACTTACTACACTTTTACTTGTGCAATGAAATTATTATTCTATGGCATTTTTTTAGATGACATATTATACTCTGATGTTTTCTTGAATAACATACTATTTTGACAATATATTGCAATATGACATTTTTTGAACCACATATCATACATGACAATTTTAGGCAACATCCTATCATTTTGCGCTTTTTGAACCACATAATAATCTATGGGTTTTTTTTGCCAACATTCTATACTATGAACTACAGACCATACTATGTTATTCTTGAGTAAAGTATACTATACTTTGACATTTTCTGAACTACATCCTATACTATGACGTTATACACAGAGTGCTTTGGTTACATGTTGATTTATAATCTAGATTTTTTTCTGTTTTGTTTTTTGATGGGATTACCACAGACCTGACCGTGAACATCGTTGACACCCACCTCAGGGAGACGCTGCCTAAGATCTCAAGGCTGCTTGGTCGTGGTCTTTCTGGCACGTACTCTTCCAAGATGAGCCGGGAAGTTAAACACTGATGGAATGACACCAGGTCTAAACCGACAAACTTCCACTTCCTCCTCATCCCATAGTCCCTGGGAAACCTACATGGAGTAAGAAAAGTAGACAGAGAAGTAAGTAAGTCTGTACACAACATATTAAAAAAGAAATCATGCTAATAAATTAAGGACAAATAACTGAATTCGCCAATATACTGGAGACCAGAGCTATTTAATTTGATAAGTATAACCTTGTTTAGTAACATTTCAATTATTTGAGAGCAGTCCTAAAGAATTGCCTGTAATCCCAATGATAAAATGGGTTTGGAGGAAGAACATAGATGGTAATCTGGATATACATGAGTTAGGCTTTATAACTACTATTGGTAGTATTGGTGGTAGTAATAGTAATGGGACTACTACTAGTAGTGGTGGTAGTACACTACTGCTGCTGATACTGGCACTGCTACTACAACTTGTAATACTATTACAAATGCTGATACTACTACGACTCTAACAGCTGTTTATACTACTACTGCTGCTGATACTGGCACTGCTACCACAAATTGTAATATTATTACTAATGCTGATACTACTTCTATGACTCTAACAGCTATTTTATACTACTACTGCTTGTACTTTTAGTATTACTACTACTGCTTGTACAACTATACTACAGCTACTATTAATCCTCTGGTATTTGCTTGTCAAGCTGCTAGCTCGCCTTAGCGTTTTGCTAGCGGCTAACTAGTTAGCTCTCATAGACTGGAAGCTCTCAACAAGATTTAATAATGAAAAAAGAGCCAAAAACTATTCTTACCTATGAAAAGTCATTCCGAGTTTCCTTGTCTCAATCGTACGACGTAGTAACTGTATGCAGCACAGTGAGCCAGCATACTTCTTGTTTCCGTTTTCACGCCGTCTACATCAACGGAATGCACTGAAACTTTTCCCCCACTAGCTTAGCCTCGCTGTAGCACGCAGCTCAAAGGGGCGTGTCCTATCTACTCATTCATATCTATGAGAACAACGGTGGCTCCATATAAGGACGCCTGACGTTGATTAGCTGCGTAAATACCATTATATACAGTCTATGGTAAATACGTATGTGAATCGCATCATTGGCTGCAGCAGCCAGTCACTGATCACTCACTGACTCACACTGAAAAATAGCACAGAATGAATTGTTACGTGTTTATTTTATTTACAATTTAGGTTGGATTTTTTTTTGTGCGCAGCGCAAGTGCGTGCGCAGAGTTTCTGTGCGCGGAGACCGTGTCAGCAGTGCGCAATTGCGCACGCGCGCAGCTTAGACAGACAGTGCTGACATCTCAATCTCAGCACATCACACACGGAAAAAAGATCTTTCTCCAAATTCAAATGCATCATTTGCGTTCATTGTTCAGGAGACAAATGAGATGACAGGCATTGTGGCAGCTACCTTGTACATGAGTCACACGGACCTGCACACATTGTCCACACCATCTTACATCACACAGCCACCAGACTGATACATAACTTCCACAATAATATATAATGGATAGTCTTGAAGAGCACTCAAGCAGTAATATTGGTTCTATGTAACTCTGAACTACGTCATTCTCACCCATAATGTGCTCAGTGAGGCTTGCGTGAATGAAGTGACATACGTGTCATCTTGTCTCTTTATTGTTGGAATGATGAATTAGCCTGTGTACCACATTCAAACATATCTGCTTACCTATGCAAGATCTGCTGTTTTTTTAAAACATTCCTATACATCTCAGAGCAAAATGTAAGTCTCGTCGTGATCCCGTCTGCTATTTCTGTCAGTGCTGTACACGTACTTTGGTATTGTGTCTGCAGATTAGCTATTTCTGCACTAATGGATCAGAGGTAATTCTACCTTTCATACTTCCATGTGAGGATTCCCTAAATAGTCACACATCAGTTAGGTTTGGCACTTCGCCCTGAGGTGCACATTTACGTAAAATCCAAAGGAAAATGCTGCATTTCATTGGATTAATATTCGCTATGAGGGAGCCTGTTTTCTAGATATTCTCAGTTTACTACTAGTAGACTATAAAACTGACTGAAAAAAGTAAAAGCATCAAGGAATATAACAAACGACTTAAGAGGCATAGGATTAGTTGTTGCTACTTCAAACTATCCACAAGTTCCCCCGGACTCAGGAAATAAATGTAGTATCAGTGACAACACGTAAATTAATTCCAACTAAAACTAAGTACATCCACAGCTTCCTCTAGCTGCTTCTCAGTATTCCTAACTATTATCAAAAGATCTGAAATAAAAAGCTGTGTTCACCTTCTGTCTAAATTGGCTGTGTTTAGGGGGGGCGCAGAATGCAAAACAAGACTGGAAGGCAAATTGAAAAGAAACATTTTCTCTAAATTACTGAAGCAGTAGTCCCACATTGTTCCTCATTTGCTTTCATGCTGAATGTCAAATGATAAGATTGATATCAGTCTCATATCTGACAGCCAAAAATGAATCTAGACAACTAGCTGAGGTTAGAGTAAAGGCTGGAAACTAGAGGAAACAGCTGGCCTGGTTCTGTCCAAAAATTTAAAAAAACTTCACCTCTAAAGCCAATTAGTCAATGTGTGACATCTAATTTATTTAAATACACAAAGTGAAGAAATGTAAATATTACAAGCTGTGGTTTTAGGGGAAATTATTTGCAGGTGTTTTATTAATATTATGTGAAAATATATGAGTTTCTGAGGTGCTGCTAGGTAGATTTTACTACTTTTGAACACAACCAGGCTATCTGCTTCTGTTTCCTGGCTGCTTATTTCAGCTTCATACTTAAAGGACAGACATGTGAGTGTTATCTATGTTCTCATCTATTTCTCAGCATGAGAGCAAATACGTTTTTTTTTCCCCCCAGAATGCTAAAGTGTGGCTTTAAGATTCACATAAATCTGTTTATCTGTTGTTAGTTTCACAGCGTGGCTCTCATCAAAATAAGGAGCCAATACACAAGTGATGCGAGTGGTTAATGTCATCATGCCTTTGATAAACATGACTTGTGCAAATCACCCAGCTTCCTCCAGAGGCAAAAGCATTCAAGTGGTTTGCGAGTTTTACAAAATGATGCAAATGTCAACATCCTTAACATTCATGTATTCCAGCAGTAAAGATGTTATCAGTAACACAGGGTGAATCCCATTCCACTGACCCCGAGGCAGGTAGTGTCAATTCTTATCAGTCTCTGCTCAGGTAGTCTCGACCTATTCGCTGCCTTGAGCTGGCGTTTCTACACCCTCCTCCGTGCTCTTTTCGCTGGACTGCTGGTTGCCATCCGGCTGTGTGTTGTTCCTGACGGATTGCACGGCCTGAATCTGCTGCAGACGCGTGGCCAGTTCGGCTTTGCAGGCCTGCAGCAGCGCAGTTGTCCTTTCTGTGTCCCAGCCCAGCACCTGCTCCATCGCTTCCACTCCTCTGGCCACGACCATCTGATGACACATGAAGGGAGCTTCATTTCAAACTCTGCAAATGTGAGACTTTATAATGACTTTTTTTACACACATGAAACCTATATGTTGTCAGAGAGGAGGTTGATTTGAGGCTGGAGCCAGTGTTGCTGCCCTGAAATATATAGAAAAGTGCTTTCTAGTTTCCTCTATTTAAATACATAAATCAGGGTGGTATACCAAACATTATGCTTGCATTATACCTAGAGAAAACGCCCTGTGGATTATATGTATTAGAACTGTGTCATTACCAAAGCAATGAGTAAGCATGTGTTTCTAAGTAGGTCAGGGCTTGCAGCTGCAGACTCTTGCCTTGTCATTTTGTTAGGCTTGGTGGGCTATGTTTCAGCCGAACAGGAACAACCACCACTTAAAAATGAAGCCAGTGCTCAAGCATTTTGAATTGCAATACTAATATATACCACTAGGATGCTCCAAAAAAATATGTGGCTAAAATAGCCTCCCATTTAAGAAATGTCACTTTCTCTCATGAAATTCTCATTCAGTGAATATTTTCTACAAGTCACTGTGATGTCATTAGCTAAGTTCACTCTCTCTGATCAATATGCTAGTAGCTATTTAAAAAATAATTCCACCATGATATAGACATTAAGCCTCAAAATGAGGTAAGTTTGGGTCCGTGACTTTGATTGATATATGTAATTTGACGCAAGCTAGGAGACTATTTTAATGCTGACCTTGAGTTGCATGCGTGTTCCTCTGATTCATTTCAGGTACATTTTGACAAATGATACCAAAATAACTGTTGTTGTACAATGACAGCTATTTTGGTACCATTTGTCAGTGGAGTAGGCAGTATATTTTCCCCAGATAGTTTTGCTGCTAATTAGCTTGTTTTAATCAGTTTTCAGTTCACCATAACTGTGGCCTGTTGTTCAGCTAATTGCACAGACCCTCAAGGGATTCTATTATTCATTTTTTTCTGAAAATAAATGCATTTTTTTTAACTTAATGGTTTCTAATTTTGATGCCGTTTATACATAATTCTTTCATTCAATTTGTACAATGCACCAACGTACTGATGATGCTGTAGCAGCTATGAGCTCTAATAAGGTTTCGAATGTCACTATCCGTGCTCCACTCTGTTCCCCATCTAGCATGGTGCCGGTTTCAAACAGAAAAGATGACCATAAAGTCATTCTCTAGGCTTCAGTTCAGTTCCTATGCAAACCAGTGGGTGATATCATGTCTTACTGGGTCCACCTTTATATACAGGATATGGCTGGCTATAGCATCACAAGAAGAATATGATGAAGTATATGGCATAGCTGTGACATACAAATGCACCTTGGCTGCTCAGATGTGTTTAAATTTGCTGGATGGACATTTTTGGGAGATTCTAAGAAAGACTGTGAGTATTTATATTCAATGTGTATGTCATGAAAGTCAAATTAAAAGTTTTTTTTATCTGCAAAGCACACTTGACCAGTGGTCTACCTGCAGGTCCTCGGTGGAAAGCCTTGTCTCTGGGAATGTTTTCCCTTTCAGGACCATCAGTGTCCTGGACATGAATCCAGATGCAGCATCCACTTCCATTCCATCCGGCACATCTCTGTCTCCAGCACCTGACACAGTGAAACAGGCTTGATTTTAATCACATCGGATCACAACAGCAGTTGGAATTACTAAGCAGCAACAACGGTTCCACCTAGTGACCAAAAGGTAAAAGTACAGCTCGTCTCTTATGAACAGTTAGATACAAGGCACCAAAGAGAACAGACTGACAACTGATATATCAATAAGCACTGAAATGCGTGAGAAATAATACCTGAGGTTGTTTTCACCTACTGTAGTTGTTAAGTTAAAAAGTTTGATTTGTTTTGTTGTTGTGAATATGTTTTGGCTTTTCTGCACAGACAAAAGCTAAATGACACGACCATGGATGCTTTCAATTATTAATCTGCTGAATACAAATACTGTTACTAATTCTTAAATATATATATATACATTCATAGATCAATAATTATTTCTCAGTTTATTGTTTCCTCAGTTTGTCTGATTATACCAGGCCTGCATGCTGGCTAAAGTTATGTTAGTGTTGTCCTTAATCCTTATCCAAAGAACAACCAGTTTCTGGGTCATTACCTTCCTCCAGGGCTACACATCATAGAATAATATTGATTATTTAGCTGGGTGTTGTACTCATCCTTATAGATCACAGCTACTTGTTGGGACTTTTTTGTAACAACCAATGATATATGAGCACCTCTGGCATGTTAAAACTCACAGACATTCTACACAAAATACACTGTATATTATTATTACAACTAATAAGGCTAAACAATAATGTAAGAGATTAAGTTATCACAAAAAATTCTGTGCAATGCCAGATATTATCTGGTATAACATTTGTATGGCATCAACAACTTCAGCTTCATGGGCTACTTGAGAATTCCTATTTACAACTCTAGTGGCTCTTCAAAAGACACTGAAACAGGTCGGTAGAGACAATGAATCCCATGGCGGCAATATCTCAAAAAAGTGTTGTTGATTTCCCTAAAGAACTAGTATTCCTGTGAAGTAGTCTACAAAGTTTCTGTAAAGGGTCTTTATCTCAACCACACTATAACTTATAAATGATCTTTATCGTGTAAAGCAAGAACGAAATGTCCCAGATCTTTGTTGAAAATAAAAATCACCAGATGATGACACAGCTGTACCTCTTTGGTCAGACTGGCTTGGTTCTTCCTGATGTCCATCCTCTTTCTCTGCAGCTTTGAGGTAGAGTTGAAGCAACTCCTTGGACTGCCTCTCCTCCTCTCTTCGATCCAAAACCCTCTGCAGTGTCTCCTGGAGGTCCTCAGCTTTCTTTTCTTGGAAGCCCAAAGCAGAGGCCAGCTCAGGACACGGGGCATCCACCAAGGTCTGGAACAGCAGGTGACACAATGTACGCTTTAATCATTTCTCCACACTAATGGAGGTCATTGGCAAAAAGGAATCAGGTACATCAAAATTTGGCTACAACGAAGTATTCCTGGCAGTAGGACCAATTTATTGCTGATTTCAGTCTTTCCATGGGATTTGAAAGGTGTTCATTAACATCCTTATCCTTTAACAGGACAAAGACTAAACAGTTGATGGTGACAAATGAGGAAAGTGCAGTTAGCTTTTTTTATTTTTACTTTTTAACTGAAATTAGGCCTTTTGGAGTGGGGTTCACTATACATGACAATAAGCATGATCAGTCTGCATACAGTAAAGGAAAGGTAGTAAAGTCTATGACAGAAATCTAAGGATCTTCTTGTTATTTCTATTGATAAACACACATATATTTTATGTTCAAGTAAATGAAAGACTAACTAACAAATCAGGTTAAACAAACAACAAAAAAACCCCTCAATTTCTATCACTGTGATGCTGGTTTTGCCAGGGAAAAACCTGGTTGAGGGGATGGTAATCTGGATATAATGTTGGTGTAACTGTACAAAAGACAGCTATTTTTAAAATTTCTAGTACAATTTTTTTTTAATATATATTATGGCCTAATTTCTTAAATGTCTGAATTTATATAGTCATTAAAACTGACTAAAATACAATAAATAAGATGTTTAAAAAGGCAACTTTGAAAATGTACAACTCTAAAATTAATGTTTGGTTACAAATGTCATACTATTTATTACAGTGTTTATTTGATGGCGAATAGAACAGGTCACATGACAGGTCACAGTTTAGGTAAAGGTCACACCTGTCGTATTACTGGTCAGATGCAATATGGCTGCAGAGGGAAAACCATACAGCCCATAATAACTATTCTGTTTGGTTTGAGAGGTGCACAATTTGTGACTTATAGCCTTTATTTGTTTCATATTTGTTTGTAATATTTGTCTGAGTGCTTTTGTATGGACGGTTTTATGTATGTTGCAAGCTAGCATATTTGGACCAGTCTATCGACTGAAACAAGCTTGATAGATTTATGGCTTGAATCCATCTAATTAGAGACACTTTATAGGAAACTTTAAAAACAACTGAGCGATGTATGTTTGAAATATCTGTCGTATGTTCTTTATATTTGTCATTTTCACAGTGTCTGCTGCCTTGAGGGGCACTAAATATTTAAAAGACATCTGTATGATGCGTGGCCTTCATTTCATTGGATTGGTGTAGTTACAGTTGGTACCTGTAGATCTGCCTCAGACATAAGAATGACGCTCGCCATGTCCTGCTTCAGCTGCTGAGCCAAGCCCCACCAGGGTGCTGCTGAACTGACGGCGTCCACAGCATCAGTGTCCAGCAGCACCGACTCCCTAGCCATCCAAGCTGTGCCACCATCCACTATAATGAGAAGCAAATGAATACCAAAACACAAAAGATGCACATTTCACTGATTTAAATTATAGGAATCAGTCCAGACAAATCTCAGGTAGAAGTACAGCTGCTTACTCTTGCGAACTGGAGACCATGTTTCTTTTTCATGCAACAGCATGAACTTTGTGTTTGAGGGTAAACACAGGAAGTAGGCTTGATCCTCTACTATCGTCCCATCGTTCTCGAGGACCACTGTTACCGGATCAGTAGGGCTGTACCCGAGAAACTCACACCCTGTCGGAAGAGGAATATTACTTACTTCATACACCTTATGTGAATTGTGTTATGTCATAGCAAAACAATCAGTCGTGCAAAGATATCACATACCGTCTAGTCATCATGTGCTTCAAGCAAATACTTCTGCAGTTTAAACACAACTAGGGCTGCAACTAACGATTATTTCAATAATCAATTAATCGGCCAATAATTTTTTTCAATTAATCGATGAATCGGAATAAAAAAACAACACATTTTTAATTTCCGCCGCTTTATTCAGAAAGAGAAGATTTGGACTGACAGAGCAAATAAGATCATTGTAGCGAAGCCTTCGTCTTCAACCATCGACAGAGGCCTCGTGTCAGTGACCATCATGTTGAGGAGTCAGAACAGCTGCTTGCTGTGGTGGACATGATGTCTTTCTCATCATGAAGCCTGTCATTTTTTGCTGTTGATGAAATGAGAAAGATAGTATAGTTTGAGTATGTATTATAGCACAATTTACAACAACTCAGTAATTATCTTGTTTTATTTGCAGTATTAGGTTAAGGCATGTAAGTAGTCCAAAGAGCAAAACACAAAGTACGCATGCACACACACGCGCGCGCGCGCGCACACACACACACACACACACACACACACACACACACACACACACACACACACACACAGACAGAAAGACAGATAGGACAAGCACCATAAAAAAATACTTCATTACATAAATTGAGTAGATGTAATAAGTTACTTTAACCCCTGTTTGGTCTAAATGCAGTTCATCCTGCCTCACTCCAAAACAGACCAGTGTCTTCACTCAGACTTCGTCAGAAAATTGAGAATTGAAAACTTGAGGCTTAATCTTTAAATTATTATCACCGTTGTGGGCAAGTTACCTTTATTTATAAAGCATATTCAAACCCTGCTTAAGCTGATTAAAGTGAAATAAAAAGGTTCGCGCGCGCGCGCACACACACACACGTGTCCTATCACTGTCATTAATCAGCTAACAAACACTAGCATCAGGAGAGCTACCAGAGAGACTAACGTTACGTTTCCTCACTGTAAAACAGAACAAACGTAGGATAATGTAGTGACTTACCTGCTGTTGAGCTCCTTCATCCTCATCGGAGACTCCAACGTGTTTCCGTTTCAGGTGCTGCATCGTCATCGTGGTGCTCCCGTACATCATATCACTTTTGTAAAGCTTGCATGCTACGCATGTTTTTTGTTTTGTGAAGCGTGAAATGCTCCCACACTTTTGAGGATTTCGGTCTAACTGTTTTCTCCGTGTCGGTCATGTTTCGTTGAAATTACTCTGAATTTAGTTTCGCTTTGCCGCCACCTCGCTCTGTTCAACTCGCTCTACAGGTGGAGTTATTTAAAAAAACAAACTTTATTTCCGTCAGCCAGCATTGACAAAGCTCTGCAGGTGGAGTAGACGCTCCGCGACATGGCGAGTGACGCATGAATCGCGCGACACAACGAATCGAGAATGAAATTCGTTGCCAACGCTTTTAATAATCGATTATTATCGATTTTATCGATTCGTTGTTGCAGCCCTAAACACGACAATCACTGCAATGCATCTGGGCTGCCACCTGCTCTGTCATCAGTGCAGTTTCCATTTACTATACAGGACAGTAGGGCTGTTGAGTGATTGTACAGCTTATACTCCCTCCTGAAATTCTGCATTTTTTTTTACATCAATGATAAGTTCATGTCTATGGTTTGCTTGTGTAATTTGTATTTTTCTGTGTTTATGTTATGTGTGTGCTGACTAAATCTGCTCAAATAAGAATATACATGCTGATTATTGGCAGAAACAACACATCTGTGTTGATTTGTATCTTTACAATAGGGTTAAAACTAATGGAAGATAGGCATTGTGTCATTAACAGTTCAAATACTTTATGATCAATTATTACATCTGCATTTTCAGCATGTGGGTTGCTTGAAAAGACACAGACACAATGTTTTAGCTGTATTCTACAAATATATTAATATTACAAGCTGTACAAACATCTGTAATGGACTCTGAAGGGTGCACTGATCTGGCCAACGCCTGCTGACTAGCATTTAAGGAATGAGCAGGAGGAGAGGACTGACTTTTCATGTTAAGCTGCAGCAAGTTTGAACACGATGGATAAGGAAACGAAGCTACACACAAACTCCTCCGTGATCATGACAGATAGGTAAGCTTAAGCCGTGCAGCACAATCACCATGGTTGCAATGCTCATGGATGACAACAGTATTAAGGATCATTATCAGTACAACATACATTTTTATTTCACTTTCACCTTTTGCAGCCCCTCTTGGCTTATTATACAAATGTGTAAAGATGACAGATAAATGAGATTAAATTTGGAGATCTGGCTAGTATAATACATAGTTTTTCTATCTAACTGGCGCCTTAGGCTACATTTATTCAGTTCTCTTTACACACGTTAAGAAGTTAAACCATGGCAACTCACCTTTTTGTTTCAACTCGTCCAGGGATGGAACTACGACCCCGTATGATTTCTGTCGTGTGAAATTACACACCTTACACGGTTTCCTATCTGTCATTCTAGGTTTCGTATAGAAAAACCTACTTTCCCCTCGTCTTTTACCGTAACACTGACAAATGCCTACAAGCAAGTCTCGACTGTCTCTTCGAACGCGGAACTGCCGTTGTGGCGCTAGGGACTCTGGGAAATGTAGTTCTACATGTTAGAAAACGGCGAAAGAGGAAGACGTTGAGTAATTTGCACTGGCTATTTAAATTTGACCTTCTAGTAGTTAAAAGATTAAGTTGAAATATTGCAAACTCTTCACGGGAACCAGCCGTTAGGAATAAATTTATGAGTTACCCTGAGAAACCAATGCGGAAGTGAATGCGGAAGACGAGCTGAGAAGAAATACCAAAAATGGCCGCTAGATGCCGGGAGAAAAAAAAGGGAAAAATAAAATAAGAAAAAGTCTGGCCTAAAAGTTTACACTTTTACCAGAACAAGATGTTAATGAGTTTTAGCAGCAATTTTATTATTATTATTGCATTTTATTATATTTACTTATTTTTGTGATTGGTGGTTATCGTTATATTACCAAATACTATCTATAAACACATTCAGATAGGCTTCTCAGAGGTTACTCAACATGTTTTAATATGACAAGTTTAAAAAATAACGAATGAAATAATGACAGAGATAATGTCCCTTCTGTATTAGAAAAAAACAACTCAAAAAAATACATCAGCTATATTAGCAAGCCAACTTTAACAAAGATATTGCTCACAAACTTACAAAAACAAACTAATAAAAAATGTCTGTATCTTTAGTTTTTTTCGTCATCTTGTCTGAGATCTGATGCACCTGCTTGTGCCGGCCATCAGAAGTGCAGCTCTGTTTTATCTGAACTTCTGACCTCTGATCTTCAGTCTTGGGCATCAGGAAGAGCAGCAGACGAACACTGGTGTGATTACACGTTGCTTCAAAGACAGCCTCCAAGATGCAGAGCTTCTTTTAAATTTAGTTGTTTTTCCTAAAGGAATTTCTGGGAACCTAAAGGGGCCCTCTAGGAGTCTGAAAGGTCACTATCTAAATAAGAAAACAGAATATTATCACTGTAAGTTTCTGAATGAGACAGTTGAACAGGCAGACATCCTACTGTGTCTGCTTCCCTCTAGTGGCTTAAAAGTAAAACATTATTCCCCACGTTCAGAACGAGTGACAATTCTCTCAGTAGTAATGCAGCCTTATTTACTGAAAACACAAGGTTTGCTATTTAATTCACTTACACATCGCAGCAGTTATCATTTCTTTCAGAGATCCTCTGTGTCTTTAAGGGTTATTCCAGAATTGGACCACTTTTGGGCTTCAAAATTTTTGAAAAATAAACCTTCTCTTTTACAATTTTCTGCTCCATATTCATCAATAATAAGTAATAAACTATCAAAGGCTTGGTTGGCACAGCTTACACATCAATGGTACCATTTCTTTTCCATGTTTTATTTGTTGTTTGCTAACCTTACTATGCTAATTTTAGATTTTTTTCTCAGGAGAAGTAAATTTACGCAACAGCTGCATGTTTTAGTATTTTGTACATGAATTATTTGAAATTTGATGGGGTGGGACGTAAAATGTCCTCCAATTCTGGAATGACCCTTCATGTGTGTTGTCTACATTCTCACACAGGATTCACAAATTACGTCAATATCCAACTATTTAGGAAGAAAAGACAATGACATATGGTTTGTTGAAGAATAGAAAATCATGCTCCTTTCACTTTGCCTCAGTAAGAGGCGAGGCTGCAATATAACTGATTACATTGATCAAGGTGTGCAGATGTCAAAGTATGACAGATTTTCAGCTCATTGAAAGGATGTAATATATCTGAACGTAGAGACATTCTTTAACTAAGTACACTGTGACTAAGAACTATTTACAACAGGGGTGTCAAACTCACTTTAGTTCAGGTTCCACATTCAGCCCAATTTCATCTCAAATGGGCCGGACCAGTAAAATCACAGCGTAATAACCTATAAATAACCAAAACTCCAAATTTTTCCTTTGTTTTTGTGCAAAAAAAAGCACATTCTTTAAATGTTCACACTTAAGGAATTATCTTTTTATAAAACATTTTGAACAACCTGAATATTTTTAAAGAGAAATAAATTCAATTTCAGCAACATTATGCCTCATTTTATCATTTACACATTACAACTTACAGATCACAGAGTATCTATAAAGGCACAAAACATTTAGTCATCTGGAACTGAACAACATAGTATTTTAATTTATGATCAAAAAGACAAAAGTCAGACAAAAACTCAACCAAATAGGACAAAATATTACAAAAACAAGGCACAAAGCAACAACAAATGAGTCAAACAACACGAAACAAAACAATGAGACAAAAAATTAGACAAAAAAAGCTACAAAGCGATAAAAAAATGGACAAATGACAAAAACGAGACAAGAAATTACACAAATGACACAAATGAAAAAGCAAAACAACAAAAAAAGAAACCAACACAAGGAGACAATAAACACAAAATGGCACAAACAATACACAAAACAAGGAATAAGGCAAAACGCAAAGTGACAAAAATGAGACAAAAAACACAAGCGAGACAAAAAGAAAACACAAAATTATAAAAACGATAAACAAAACAACAAATAAATATTTAAATTTATAGTTTTACAAATGTACAATCAACAATTAAGTTACTTTGAGGGCCGGACTGGACCCTCCGCAGGGACGGTTTTTACTACCTTTATCTTAGGTTACTTTACACATTGAAGTTTAAATTTTATTTGTTGTGTCAGTCACAAAATTAAATGAAAACACTGATAATCTCAGTAAAAGTGTGGAAAACCCACTTCAGACAAAATTCGAGTTTCAGGAAAAGCAATCGAGCACGGTTCGGTCGAGCAGCCTCTTTAGCAAACAACGGATGGGAAGATGGCATCCACCGACCAAGCTGATCCACCAACACAGGTCTCATTATGCGCCTAAAACATCTATCTCTTAATGCCAGGATACAGCTGTAAACTCGTCTAGTGTGTTTACATTCCGTGGCTTTTAACTGCCAACATTCGCGATTGTTACCTTGATAAAAGCTCAGCTAGCATTGACTAGCATGCTTGCTAGTTAGCATGCTAGCTAGATTGCGTTTCCAAAGTTGCCTCTTTCACATGCATGTGTTGACAAGTGAACAGAAGGGACGTTCTTGAAGTTTACATACGTTGCCAAAAACACTGTGGCTGTATTGCTTTGCCTGCTTGCTAATTCCAATAACCAAATGTAGCTACGCCCTTCTGTCTGACCATGCAGCCTTGTCTCTGTGTGATTATGTGCAGTTAATGATATGTGAAAGGGAAAGGTCACTTAGACAAACAAGCCTGCTGGTTTGTGCTCTGTTCTTAGCTAACTCAGAGTTGGTTTAAGTCGCTGGCAAGCAGTGATCTTTCCAATAAAACAAATGGAATACAAAGTGGTGGCTTATACAGGTCACTGGTGAAAGCTTTACACTTTGCTGCTACTTTTATTGTGCTATTAACCCTCCTGTTGTCCTCATTTACAGGCACCAAAAATATTGTTTCCTTGTCTGAAAAAAAATCCCAAAATTCAAAAAAATTCCACAGATTTCTGAAAATTCGCAAAACCTTCAGGAAGAAAATTCCAGTACTTCCTTAAAAGTTTCCCTTAAAAGTTTCATTTAAAAAAAGATCTCCCAATTTTGGCAAGAAAATTCTTGTAAATATTTTCAAAAAATGAATAAAAATCTTCCAAAAAAATCCTAAAAGTATCTAAAGTGATTACATATATATCAGTAAAACTTCTAATATTTTCTTTAAGAATATTCACAAAAAAATCAACCAAAAGCCAGCAAATTTCGCTGGATTTTGGTTGATTTTTTGTGAATGTTCTTAAAGAAACATTTGTAACATTTCTTTTTTTCCACCAAAAAATGTTCACAGATTTCCCAAAAATGTTGAAAATGTGGACATCAGAAGTTTCACTGTGAAAATATATATATTTTTCCACATTTTCAAACTTTAAAACGGGTCACACGAAGGTTAATGCAAAAAAAAACTCAGGTACATTTGCTACCAGAGTGAAGCTGGGAACCACAGCATTTCCATTCAGAGCTCCTGTTGTCTAAACCCAGAAGCCAGGGAGAAAATTAAGGAGGGGACTAAAATCTTGTCATGCATGCCAACATTTGCAAACAGCCACTCCACCAGCCACATGCAATTATCTAGAATATGTACGAATAGGCTAGACAAATGTAATTCAAATGGTTGGTGTTCATGTATTCTTCCATTTTCACAACTAGATTCCCAGTACATTCAACGCAATCAAGGAATTATTGATGACAGTCAAGTAATAGAGATGATACTGTCTTTTATTTTCTTGATAGACTGAGTCGATGGAGAATTGAGACTTAAATATATTTTTAGGGTGTTCATGTTTGTGTCTTGTGTTTTGATCATAAAGTAAAAAAAACCTAGATAGCTCGTTGTTCTTTTGTCATTTTGTGTCTCATTTTTAAAATATTTTGTCTTGTTTTTGTTGTTTTTTTTGTCTTTTTAAAAGTGAAATTCTATATCATTCAGTTCCAGATAGCTGTGACTAAATGTTTTGTACCTTTGTAGACACTCTATGATCTGGAAGTTGTAATGTGTAAATGAGAAAATGAGGTTGAATGTTGTTGAAATTTAACGTATTTTTCTTAAGAAATTTCAGGTTGTTCATAATATTTTGTAGAAAGATAATTCCGTAAATGTGAACATTTTCAGAATGTGTTTTTTTGCACTAAAACAAAGGAAAAGTTTGGAGTAGTGGTTATTTATAGTTTATTATGCTGTGATTTTACTGGTCCGGCCCGCTTGAGATGAAATTGGGCTGAATGTGAGTTTGACATCCCTGCTTTCAACCAACAGTATCTTTGTTCTCCAGTAGATGGCGCTCTAATACAAGTCTTTTTTATCTTCTCAGTCCGGCCTTCCACCTGGAGACAATGGAGCAGCTCGCCCAAGAGAAGCATTGGTAAGGATTCAGTATTTAATAGGAATTAGTTGATTGATGATGCAATATGAATTAGAATCACAAAAGATTTCTAAACATGCCTATTTGATGTAGTACAAATGAGACAGAGATACTCTCACATGTAGGCTCAAGTCATATTCAGAAAAAACAAAGTTATTAAAAATGCTTCAAATGCATTTTTATATACCGATACATGTGCCAAACACTAATATTCCAGAGTTTGCTAGTTTGTTTAACACTCAAATAGGTGAATTTACCAGTGAAATCAGCGGCCGCACTATTTGGAAAGAATGAAAGTCTTGGCAACTGATGATGCATAGTTGAGGAGCACTGAGATAGTTTTTTTTTCTCCTTAAGGTCTAGTAACTTAAAGACTTTTATTAGGCTAATCGGATGATATTACACATTCCCCAGGGAGAGCCAGTGTTAAAGGCTTCCAATTAGCAGACAGTCACTTTAGCATCACACTGATGTCCCCAAGCCATAATGAGAGTGTACTTTATGTTCCTTGTCTTTGCAGAGCAAAAAGGATTGAGAAAGGTCTATTTTAACAGCGGCAACGGTTCCACAGTTGCTTTAATCATTTATAGCCAAAAACTTTGACTACACATCTTTGTTGTCCTTTGTTTAGCTCTGTGTTTGTCAGTCTGTGTCAGGACCCGCAATTTGGTCCTGGAAGATTGTGAATTGGTGAGTCAATAATTGGCATGAATAATGTTTTTGTCCCCAAAGAAGAATGTTTCAAAAAGTGTATCTTAGAAAGATGTGGTTTCTCATTCCGTCTGCCTTTTATACAAAATAAATAAGCAGGTCAAGTTGTTGATACTAGGAAAAGGTAACATTTAACAAGTATAAACATGAGTTGTTTCTTTTCAATAATGTGTAAAGGAAAGTGTTTATAAGACATGCTTGGCCCAAGTAATGACTATAACCAGGAATGTTGTGTTCTTGCTAAGTGGGATGGAATACATCCCAAGTACATTCACTGTCCTTGTATGGGCAGAGCATCCAGGTTAGAGAAGTGCTGTATTGTTCAGCCTACATGTCTCAATGTCATTCACCACCATTCACTCTTCATCTTCCCCCCATCATCCCTTCATGCCAAGGCTAATTTAATCCTGGGGTTATTGATTGTGGGAGCATTCTCCCAGGCTTTCTTTCAATTTACTTCAATTTCATCATCCCAATGCGCTTCAAGACTGCCTCCTCAAAAAGGGAAGAAATTCTTGTTATGAGGGTCCTGATTCGAGACTGGTTGACAAGTCCCACCACCACCACCCTCACTTCCAGCCCCTTTTCTCCTTTCTCCTTTTGATGAGCTGCTCTTTCCCAGTTAAGTGGATTATTACAGTAGGGATAATTCTTGTCACATGGCATTATTTGGATGAGGTGAATAATTGAAATTTGTGTCTGAAAGGATTTTATCTGGATGAGAGGAAAGGGAGTGCTGGCAGGGTTGGGAGGGCAGAGAGAGAGAGAGAGAGAGAGAGAGAGAGAGCCCACGTTTGTATAACATTAATGTGCACATGTGCATGTCAGACAAGCCAGTGTGTCAGACTGGGGACACCAGTCATGTTAACAGGTTCTGACTCACCTCGCCCAGATCAGCAGGGCCTGGCACACTGCACGGCATGGGCTCTCCTCTGTGGCAAGAGGGCCCAGCTCAGGGGCCAGTGCCACAGCCTCTGCCACCAAACAGGCCACAGGGGCAGATCTGGACCTGCAGTAAGGGTGGGAGAGCCTGTGTGAGTGTGTGCTGCATGGTTGACTGGTATACCAGTCACTGCCAGCCGCTGCTGTTGCCCGTGGCGCTGCTGTTTGCTCGCTCTCACCCCGACTCTCCCCCGTCTATAATCCCAACCCCCCTCCCACCTTCCGCTCATCCCTGCCACGGCCATTACCCCTGCCTGTCTCTTGGCTGGTATTTCCCCGGTCTTTGTGCTCTCTCCCTACAGTGACACCCTGTGCTCACTCCTCATCTCCTTCAGTCACTTCACCCTTTAAATCCACCCAAACACACGGCAGCATTATTTATTATAATCCCTTTGATCACATGATAAAACAGGAAATATACTGATATAATATCCAGTAGCATAGGAGGGTCAATATAAAATTGAGGGACTTTTGAAGTCCATGGAATATATCTTGCATACATTTTTATTAAAAGTACTTCATTATGATCATGTCTTTACAAATTGCATAATTATATATTTTGGAAACAATCACTTATTAACAAAAAATGACTGGATATCACTACAATGTCAACTAAATAACCGTCCCAATTTAATAACAACCACCTTCTAATTAGCTAAACAATAATAAAATGAGCTTATTCAAAAAATGTTTTGATTGTGTTCTTTTTATTAAGTTCAGATAATCATGACAGATGTTTCTTTTTTGGCAATATATCTAATTTTATATGGAAAATAACAAATTGTATCTGTGTCTGAGAAGTCCCTTTCAACTAAGTTCTCCATTACAAAAACACCTCTGAAGGAAGTGTGTTAATTCCAGATCACATGACCTGCTCCACATGATGTCATTTCCTCCTGAAGAAAAGACTGGCCAGACTCCAAGGCTTTCTGAGTTATTTAATATAAAGTAGTGTGTGAGTCAAGTGTCAACAGGTTTACTACAGTATCTTTATAAATAAGTTTAAATTTCAATTTTACTCAGTTGTATATATAATATTTAGAAGAATCTTTCTGCAAAAGTGCCATGTGGTGTTTGGTTGTAGGTGACCATGTTGATTTTAGGCCTGAAAACAACAAAAACCTGTCAACTATGATACAAAAAGTCCCACAATTATATATTGACCCAGGAGTGTATTGTGATTTGAGACTAGGTGTATTGGAATAAATTGAAATGTTTCCTCACCATAAAAGCTGCACTATAGTCATTTTTCAATCTTATTTATTTTTTCTTTAAAATTGAACTATTTTGAGTAATTTTTTCCCCCTCACAAACCACAGTTTAGATAATAAATAGATATGAAAAAGCAGTCACAAGCAAAGTGCCTTGTTACTTATTACATTGGTGATAGAAAAATTAGGCCTGCAACTTAGTCGTTTTTATTATCAATTATTCTGTTGGTTGTTTTTCCTGATTTGTCAGGTAATTATTTTGTTAATAACATTTCAGAAAATGTAAAAAGAAACACCCTTCATAATTTACCAGTCCAAGTGATGTCTTCGATTCTTAGCTTTTTTCAAATATCTATCCGAAAAACAAAGATTTTTGCATTACTATCATTTAAGACAAATAGCAAGACATCGTCTTTAAGAAGCTAAACCCAGAGAAAATGGCCAAAATTATTATTTTATTAAATTAATTGTTACTGATTATTCCAATTGATTTATTTTTGCAGCTCTACTGAAAATTTGAAATCAAACTGTTCAAGGTGTTTTGAAATAAGAATTCTCATTAAGCTCACAGTGACTGTACCTGTGCTGATGTCAGAATCATTGAGTGTCCAGAGTCAGTTTGTCCTGAACATTCAGCTCAAAAAGGGATAAATGTTGCTGCTGATGAAGAACTTTTTGTTGCTGTGTTATTATATTAAGTGTCATGTGGGTCTGCAGCTGATCTACAGGAGAGCTGACCCCTAATAAAATATTTCTGAGTATCCCTAGTGGGATTAAACTCCCTCTTTGCTCTAGCTACGCTGAAAAAAAATCACTGGCCCTAAATGAATAAGCGTGTTTGTGTGTGGGTGTGTAAGCGTGCTGTTTCTGTGCATGAGGTGCATCTGTAGCATTCGCACAACTCTGTGTGTGCATGTAGGCACAGATAGCGTGAACTGGGTGTGTGTTATGTGTTTAGGTTTGGGGATTTTAGTACAGCAGAGGGAGGGGAAAAAGAATTGTAAGAAGAACATCCCCGGTCTCACAGCAACTTCAAAAGCTCTCCTTCCCCAGGATATTAAGCGACTGTGATGAAAAATTTAGCAAGCGTTAAATAAGCTGCTTTGAAGTGATCTGTTTTGGCTCAGCAGTCTCCAAATTTCCGTAACCCCTCTGCAATAGCCATCTTACTATAGAGGGGGAATAAAGGAACAGTGTGTTAAGTGCAGCAGTTGTGGGGGACCTGACTGGTTGGCAGAGGACGTGCCAACAGTAATTGGTGCAGCTGAAGACATGAAGGCACGACTGCTGCAACTGTCCCCTTTTGTCGTTCTCTGGATCTTTTTCTCCCTGTTTCACCTCTCCCACCCTGCAGACTCTTTTTGCTGAGCCCTGTGAGTCGCAGGCAGACAGATGTTCCTCATATGTTCGCTCTGAAAAGAGATTTTTTTTTCTTGACTTGCGCGTGGGTGTAACACAAATGTAACACAGCGGTGACACCAGGAAGTCAGAGGTTACTCTCGGGTCTTGACTCAGTTATATTTTTTGTCCTTAATGACTTTCCCCATGGAACATGCGTTTATAGAGAGATATATCCTTTTAACACCAGCCTCTCCTATGCATGTGTGTAGTTTTTCCTTCACAGGATTAATTAATTTACTCAATTTCCCTTCCTTTAAAAAAAAACAACTGAAAATACAATACATTTTAAATGATCGCACCTTTTTACACCCCAGCTACCATAAAGCAAAAATAACAAGAAGTTAATCTCTTACTTGATAATTCATATTTCAATTCATTTTACATTCATCACTTTTAAAACCATTACTTTAATTTTTGAGAACTCCAGGTTTCAACACGCTGCAAATTAATTATTGGGGCAGAATAAGAAATGGGAATCAGTAATGAGTCTGGTATGGTAACTCCATTCTGTCAAGAAACTAGGCTACCATTTAGTTAGTCAAGGGAACCTTCTCTGAGATTTTCCTTTTTTCCTCTTTGCTCATTACTTTAATTGTAATTGTAATCCTTTATTGGAGCTGTCTGCAGTAAAGGAGAGTTATGGTCCGAGAGGGGGCGCGAGCCACAGAGATATTTCATGATTATTGAGGAAGACGGTCACTAGGTGGCAGCCACTAGTTCGGCCTCGCTGTAATTACTGAGTGGGAAGTGATGGTGAGAAGCTCTGTGCGTGTGTGTGCATGCAAGGGTGGGAGAGGAGAGATTTCTCAAACTGTACCGCACTCCTTGAAAGAGAAAAGTCGAGTAAATCCGATCACCTGCTGTCTCATAGTAGCTAGAATTTGCATCCTGTCTTGTTGACTGTAAACATGCTGCATGCTCTGCAGAAGCACACATCAAAGGCATGTCTTGAAAGCATCCATCTTCACATTTGTGTGGGTGATTCTGAATAGATAGATTCTTTCTGAATGCTATTTGAAAACTGTATTAACAGTGTGTGCTAATGTTGAATGTATATGAAGTCTATAAGTGTAGATTTATGTGGAAGACATGGTGTCTCAGTGTGAACTGTGCTCATAGTTTTACAAAAGAAACCTCTGCGCACCACAGTTTCGGTGGTCGCGGTGAAGTTTTCTCTTTGAAAAGCACAAAAGCTCAATTCTGTGTTTCGCAGCGCTCATTGTGCATCATGCGCTGTTTGTTTCGGTGGTTAATGACACAGGAAGGGCCCTCCATTTTATTGTTGCTGTGTTGCACTTTTTCCCCTCCTCGCCCAACCCGGCAGCAAGCCTCCTTAGAGGACTCTGTATGAATTCTCACTGTCATGTCCAAGGACGAGTGGCGCAGGGTCAGCTAATTGCTTTTATGATTATGATTTCACGTCAGATTTATCGTGCATGCTCGGAGCACATCTTCCAGGTCCTGCCGACGTTGCTGGCTTGGATGGGGAAAATGAGTTTACAGCTTCTGGCTGTGACTTCTTGTTTAAGTGCAGGTCACACTTTTTGAGTCATTAGAGTTGAACGCAGGGGGTGAATCACACAGGCTTTTCCTGTAAAAGCCTCTGTTTTCTGTGTCAGTAACTGTACTTGTTTTTCTCATATTTACCCACAAAAGAGCATTTTCTTACTTTGTCTTCATCATGTGCTGAAGTTTGGAGGTCATGAGCAAGGAATGACACAGACAAGGATTTTGGTTTTTCTGTCTTTTGAACTTTTTATGAGCTATAAATCTCTCATCTTCGTTTCTGTTCACAGATGAAATCATTACGCTTATTCCCCTCATACTATGCCAGAATTATCAGTTGACTTCTTTTTGATGTTGGTGACTTTTTTTCCCCCAATGGTTCCACCCACCTCTTTGAAAATGATGAGCACAGATGAGTCCAACCCATTTTATAATTTTTTTTTTTCATTTTGTGGTTTCTGCCTCGTGTGCTGAGCTGGACTAGATCTGCGTTGCCAGCCCAGACAATAGCATTTTTATTTAGCTTTGGAAAGAACTGAAAGGTCTTCTAATTTGCTGTAAAGTTCATAGTAAATGAAAAAGAAGCTGTTGTCACTGTATACCAATAATACACATATTTTATGTAGATGGAGTTTCATGTCATAACCCGCAGCTCTAGATTTGTTGCAGTATTTTGACCTCGCTCTGACCTTCCAGGCTGGGCTGCAGTGTGACTTGTGACAGATGCAGCCTGGGAATATGGTTTGGATAGTGTTCCAGTGCTCAGAGGAATGTTGAAGCTAGTTTTACGCAAAGTTCATTTTGGAGACATATGTAAAGTCTGTGATTAAGCTGAATTCAATAAACTTTAATGAATACTTAGGACTGTATTTGTAGGGTTTTTGTCTCTGTGAGTATATTAATGTGAACAGCATGGTAACAGAGCTGTAATTTCCTATTCTCCCACAATTTAGTGAACTGTCACAATATGTTTACTTAAGAAATGATAGAAATACGACACCAGTTTAATTACAGCATACTCATTTTGCCTCAATATACTTGGGAAAGTGGCCTTATTGAGCTGAGCTTCCTTTATACTCTCTATTCTGCTTTGTAATTACTTCAGCTTGATTTATCGTCTTTTCTTTGTGTTTATGGTTGTAAACTGCTCGAGTGAGTAACTTGGTCTGAGAGTGGCTTGTCTCCTTGCAGCGAGGCTGGAAATCTCCCGATGAATCTGAGATGTCTCTGCTGTCAAGACTGCTCACATCGCTCTCAGCCTCCAATGTCACTTTCAAGGCATAATTACACAAGTTGTGTTGATTAGTATGAGAAGCAATTACGGTGGCTTTCCGCCGCAAATGGAGAATGTGATGGCTCTTGATTGACAGGAAGCATCCTGGCTTTAATAAGTAAATGACTATGGTAATTCAGGTACTGAGACCCTTTGATTTGTCAGCATCTTTCTAATTTTTGTGATGTCCTCTGATTTTAATGAACATGAATTTGATTGAATCTCCCTTCATTTCCCCTGTCCCTGCACCTGTCTGTCTCCCCTCTCTCAGACCAGCTAGTGCTCTCACAGGGGAGCCATATGCTTTCAGAGTTATCCCAAACAGTCCAGCTGCTGATGCTGAATTATTTTTCTCTGTATGAATCCACTGTGTGAGAATACAAAAAAAAAAAGAAGGAATTAATGAACCACATGCAATTTTGGCACACTATTCCAAACGCCTTTTAGAATATCCATGCTTTCACAAGTGTAGAAATCAGAGGAAAAATTATTTGTAATTGACACTTTGGGGAACATTTTTTTCTCTTTTTATCTGGCTTCCCAGTAAGTTATTAGCTGTTAATTTGTCGGCAAGCTCCCCTACAGCGCTAGATATTTGTTCAAATGCTGGGATCCCCTCAGTGCATTTGTAACTACACTTCTGAAAACGCTGCCCTGTCTAATTATGTAAGATAATACTGCCTTTTAGGCAAGTTTATTTTAATTGAATAATATTAGTGCAAGCTAAGGGTACAGTAGTGGAACAGCAATACTTAAAAGAGCCATCTATAAAGTACATAATGGTACTGCAGCAACACAGCAGTCCAAAGCTTTTACACTAAGATCTGTGTATTTTAGATATTTGAATATGGGCCAAACATTTATGCTGAAATTTGATTGGCCCAAGCCTCTGTCTCATATTTCTTTCTTTGTTAACCACAGTTGGCCTAATCAAGTAATTCCCTGTTTGTCTTAGTAACCCCCTATAGAGTCATACATGCATACATATAATAAAATAATTTGCTCTTGCACTCCCTAGCCCAGCTGTAATTTATATGAATTGAATGAGTGCTGCATTGTGGAAAAGCACGAGTGGACCAAATGCTCGTTTGTCACCTCTAATAAATGTTGGAATGTAAATTATGAACTTATGCTTCAGATGTAAATGCACTTTATTCCAGTCCTTTAATGTAAACAGCCCACTCTAATACATTAAGGGGAAAGGGGGAGGGCAGAGGGGTATTAGATTTGGAATTTTGACTGTTTTCACAATCAATAATAAACACAAAAGAGCCTAGATGGAGAACGTTATAACATATCTGAAGTCGCCTTCATAAATTATTGCATGAAAGCAGGCTTGTACACCAAAAATGTAAATACATTAATGTTATTAATAATGTAGTGACTAATAGTTCTATCAAGACTGTAATAGCAGTTTAATGGAATATGACAGCAAGAATGTATTACACTTCTTACATTTAGACGGGACCTCACATGACATTTATCAGAGATTTCTGTAACAATTTTTTTGATTATTTTGTTAAGTTAATTGCTTCTTTTCCCCCGAACGTCTTCTCTGGGAGAGGGGCAAAAAACTGGTAATGGATATTAATTAATATGTGTCAGTTTTCTGGGTTTGATTAAAAATAATGAAAGCAAAATGCTAATGGGATTTCAGAGTTTCTCTGTGTGTGGCACCCTGAGATTGTGGCTTTATCTGCTGAATCTGAAAAAAAGAGATAGTGTGCTGTTCTCTATGGCTAAAATCAAAGTGACAGAATACACAAACTGAGATAAATTATCTTAAAACCTGCTAGATCGGTTTACTGAAAATATTGCAGCCTAACTTTAAAAGTGTGATGCAGAAATATATTGCCCGGAAACGTTTTCTATGGGTTACACTAAAAACGTGAGCGTGTTTGCAATTCATCTCAAAACTACATCATTCTCACCTGCAGCTGTAGGAGCTTTTTTTCTGAATGAAAGGAACACATGAATCATTTCTGACAAGTTGCTGTCTTGGCAAGTTGTTTTTCCGGCTACTGTGATGTCTTTCTAATATATAATTCTTTGCCAGAAAGTCACTGTTTGGGCTTGTTTTTCAGAATAGCTCTGAAAGGCCAGAAAGTCCCACTGTAAAGAACCTCAGGGGGGGGTTTGGCCTCTTTCATTTAAATTAGACCCTCGTCATGCATCTTTAAACTTGAGCTACACTTCTCTTGACACTGATTATAGCTGGATGTCTATGCCTTCATCCATAGTCCACTACAGTCAGCATGCAGAAATCCACGCCAAGCCCTCTTTGTGTCTGCATGCACTCTTCAGCAGAAAGAGGACTTTTTCAGAGCTATCATTAAGGCAGGGCACAAGTGTTGATCAGCAGAGAAGCAGAGGTGGGCACAGTAAAAAAGCAACTGTAGCCACTGGCACAACTGACAATTAGCCAACACCTGGACTGGCTCCCCTCCCTAGCATGTGCGTCAAGACTGTCGACTTCTTGTTAATGCAGTGATTAACAGGAAGATTGCATTTGTTTTCCCGTGCAGCTCTCCTGGCAGCAGTACTTTGCTTTCTCTTTGATTAAAATAGTAGATGGATGGATGCAATGCATGTCATGAACTTCAAAAGGAAGGGTGAGAAAGAGAAATGGAATAAATAGGAGAGAGGCTGAGGCGTTTCTGTCCTCTCCAGATTGTGTTTACTGTGGACTTTGGGATTTTAAGGGAGCTATTGGTGGCCTGCAATCCTGTGGAAGGAGGCAGCCAGCACTTACAGTTGCCAACAGACTTCGGTTGTCCCCAAATATGATCAGATTTTTAGAAGTTTTGTTTTTTATTTTATTAACTGCCACTACATGATTTACTTCCTGTCTGTCGCTCCTACCATTTATAGTCCAAAAGTGCGTGGAAAGTGGTTTTAGGTATCATGGGGATGAGAAAAGGGGAAGTGAAGGGGCTTCGTCAAACAGCCTGTACTTTTGAACCACAGAGAGTGGCATTGTCATGTGTTTTCTGTGTCAAGGTCGACAGAAAATGTCAGAACAGGTGTGCGTCTGCTGCTGAGCTGCTTGCCAACTCAGCCCCTTTGCTGTAACACGCCACCCCGTGTGACATTATAGTGGTTCACTGTGGGTTGTCTCCTCTCCTCATTCTTTTGGAGGAGCCTGGTAAAACATGTATTTTCCCTTGTCACCATGTGACTCGATGTCGAGGTAAGACGGGTATTGACGCCTAAATTTTGACCACTACCTCAGATTGTCACGTAGTCACAAAAAGTATGGGTGATGTGCAGCAGTGGCGTGCAACATTCCTTTCTGACTTCTTTTTCTCATACAGTTACTCTTCTTTCTGTGTATTCATCTCTGCCATTTTAGGAGGCCCAAATTGTCATGTAGATTATTTTTCTTTGGGTTAAATGTCGGTCATGACCTTAAGAAGAACAATGAGTGCCTCTGGATCAAACCTGTTTAAAAAAACTCAACAATTAGATATCTAAAGAAAGCACATAATTGAACTAACATTATTCGTGCTTTGAGCCAGCTGGATGGAGTTCTAATTGAGTGGGTGTCATATATAGTGACTTACAGTCTACAATAGCAAACCATGCAGCAAAACCTGAAAAATCTGTCAGAACTTCTCAGAGGAGGTGGCTCATGTTTAGGTGGGGCATGTATAAACCAAATGTTACACAAGCTTTTGTCGCTTTGAAACATTTTATAGCCAATGAATTCTCCAGTGTGTAGATTAACTGGTTTGCAGAGGTTGAAAAGAAGAATTATTATACAATTGGAGGAGCGGCCTTGTTTGTATTCTCTGACATCTGGTTAAATACGAAAAAAGACAAGTGCTGCCTCTGACCCTCATAATTGTTGTTTTTTTCCTGATGTTGTCAGTGTCACACTCTTTTTATGCTTATCCCGCTGTCAGCGTTAGTGCTAGTTGGACGCCTCCAGAAAAAGAGAGAAATTGCCAACATTTTTCTTTGTCACTTAGTGTGATCAGGAACAGACTCTGCTTGCTCTCTTTCTCCAAAACCAAATGAAGGCCTACAGCCTTAAGTTTCCTCCCTCGTTTGGTGATTTCAGTCTGACTTGTCTGCCACTGTAGATGTGTGGCCCATTGTCTTGGCAAGTGTGTCTAAATGTTTCTGACAGGTCTCTGTGAAAGACAGGCCGCAGGGGTAAACTGCTAGGCTTTCCTCCCCCTCCTCGACTCCATTCGCACCACTTCTGGCCAGTAGATGGCGATGTTCATCTTCTCTGACTCTGCTCCCGCCTCGATGCATCTCCCTTTACGCCATCCTTCCCCTCTCCGTCTCTCTGTGGCACTCGCTGAGGAAAGAGGGGTCTCACCCTGTGTGGAGGGTCATGCCACCAATTCCTGGCCCCCTTTGAAGACCATGAAATTGCTGATCCAAGACACATGATTAGTGCATTCAGCCTATTGACTGGAGAGGGGTTGACACACGATTACAATGTCACTGGAATGTCACAATCTGTCTAGTTGTCTTTGTGAGCATACACTCATCTGGTGGCATGGTGTACCCAAGAAGGAATAATTTGATCAATAAAAGGACACCTCTCTCTCTATTGTCACTGGCCTCCCTATTCTACTTTTATTAGTCAATTTGGCAGGCTGGCAAGTCTGCACACAAAACTGATGCCAACTCACTGCATCTTCACCGTGGCTCCCTGCTTTATTTGCCTATCGTAGTGCTTCAGTTCAACTCGCTTTGCTGTGAGTATTGCTGGGTTTGTGTGTGCGTCTGTGGGTGGGTGCTTCCTCAGTGAGAGGAGCAGTTTGGATCAACAGAGGAGGATAGGCTTGTCACTGTAAGTTGGTTGTGACGGAGGCAGCTCTTCTCCTGACACCACAACACAACTTCTGTGGTGTGTCGCTTGGACACAAGCTTCACGTTGTTTGCTGCTGGTGCCGCTTGCATTTTGCCTCAATCAACTAATTGAATGTGAAAGGCCGGCGGGCCTTGATGATATGAAGGACAACACAAAGAGCAGTGGCAGTTTTAAGACTTATTATTACTGGTTATCATAGCCAGTTGCTTCTCCCATTTCTGTCCACAAAAAGAGTGTTTACCTCCTGCTTTAAGTAGATCAATTTGAGACAAAAAAGTCTGTTTGACATGTTTTTTGTTGTTGTTGTTGCAGTGTAGAATGTAATACATACAGTTTGTTTACTGGAAATTCAGTGTATTTGTTTTCTTTTTAAACAGCATTTTTCATAACAAATGTACTTTATAACCACATTTTAGCACCTTTCATTCATCTGAATTGTCAATGTGGGTTCTGTTCTGTTTCCACATTTAAAAGATGCATGAAGCTGGTCGCCATCGCTGACATAACCTCACATTTTAGATGTCATTTGATGTCTCATTTTTCAACAAAACTTTCCATATGTGGAACATTTTTAAACCGCAGTACGGCCACACTTTTTAGAACACTCCACTGATATAGAGCTGCATCTGTGAGCGCGCTCGTGTTTGCAAGCGCTCCTTTCCCCAGACTGAAAAGCACACGGAGCTGCATGTCACAGAATGTCATCACTGACTGCAAAAGAAAAAAAAGAAAGAAGAAAAAGAAAAGCTTCGAATTACAGGAAAGAGGCACTGCATTAAAGAACAAAGGAGATCGATGGCAGTACATTAAATTTTATGCGAATGAAAAAAAAAATCAACTAATTAAAATTGATTACTCCTGCTTTGTAAATGTGTTTCTGAATTAAATTATTGTATGAAAACATTTTGACCAATCGAGGAGCTGAGGAAGTATCCATTACTGGATTGCAGCTGAGAAGGGGCTGGAATGTTTTGTGGTAGCTAAGTAGTTTGTTGTGCTTCGCTGCGACTCCCCTCGTTCACCCCCACTGCTAAAGTGCCATGGGTTAATCTCTGATGACCCTCATCTCTCAGAGCAGCTCCAGACTCATGGTTTGGCCCTTTTACCTGAATTAAAAGGAATGTGTGGGCTATATAAGTATTTTTGCTCAAAGTGGGTGAAAGTGAGGTGTCACTGACAGAGTCGCTCCTCTTCAGTCATCGGGGCTCTCGGGGCTCTCAGGGCCCCACTGGGGATGTCCTTATCTAAACAGTCATCTGTCTCGCTAGTTTAGCAAGGGCAACCCCAGGCAGCAGCACTGACAGTTGCACATTAAGAAATGTCAGACTCGGCTTTATACCGAATCTCTCAAGCTAGTTTTGAATTGGCTCGGTGCCACATGTTTGTCTTCAAGTTTAGATCTCTCTAGAATAAAAGAAATGCATTGCTTTGTTGCTGCCTCATGTTATCTTTAAAACACTTGTTGTTTGCATGAGCCACTGTTTCCACAGGTTTCTTTATCCTGCATATCCAGTTCATAAAAGACGTTGATTTTTTTTTTTAAACTAGTAAAACACCCAATTTGAGCCTGTTTTTTTTTGTCAACATGTAATAAGTTAAATTCAGAATATAAAGGAAGTAATGCAATCACACAGCATCCTCACACATACTCAGCAAGCTGGACCATAAAATACACTTTTGACTGTAATTTTACAGTATTGTAAAAAAAAAAAAAAAAAAAATGCTCTCAAAAGAACAGGGCAACTTTTTTTTTTCTCAAAAGCTGCTTTATTACATGCATTTGTCTTTCTGCTGCACAGTTATTACTCTGTGTTCTCACCGATTTAAAAGTACTTTTGCCCTCAGTTTTTCTCACCGTTAAACTCATTCAACTTTTCCATATTTGCGATGACTGAACTCTGATAGGGAAATGCTGCTGAATGGAAAGTTTGGTCTGTACATGCAGTGGTCTTGAAAAAAGCTTGATTTCCGTCCACCAACGTCCCCACCCCCCGCCTTTACTAAAATTGCATAATGCGCTTTTGATGTCATGATTGTAGCCTTGCCTGTGGCTCTAGCGCTGACACTGATACAGCACTGTATGTTATTTTTAAACCTTTGCACGGCAAATGTCAATGAAGTTTTCCATGACCCTTTTTCGTCTACTGAAATGTTGACTATGACCTTTAAATTTCAAAAGTTAGGATCATTCAATAAAGATTGACCACATTCACATAGTATTATGCACAGAACACCAACTGCATTCACCCTTGTACTTATTGCATTGTTGTATCAGATGTAAAAATAGGTCTCAACTAGTTTCCTAGAAGGAAGAATCGGCGTTTCACACACGATCTTTTATCAGATTTGACTGATGCTGAAGGTTTGGTAATGGCTGTTCATCTGTTTTTCCCATACTGTAACTTCTCTGAAAAGCACTACACAATAATAAAGACAAGAAACAAAAGACAAAAGGTTCTTTTGTACACTCATTGTTAGAATGGTTCTCGTCCTGCAGGGCCCTTGAAGCTCCTGCAGTGTCTGAACAAGTGCGGATGTTAGCTAAATGGTCGGGTCTGCACCTCACTTCCTGATGTCTCTCAGGGTCAATAATTCCCTATAGCTGCTCCCACGAGGCCTTGCTTCCTCCACTAAAGGTCACATTAAGGCGGGAAAGATGTCACAATTAGAAGGGCATTTAAAGCTGCTCTTTTAAAAAGATTAAAAAGCACTGTTGGCCACATCAAGCAGTCAGGCGACTAAAGGAAATACAATAATTGCATTAAAACTTAATTCCTTTCTGGCAGGGCTCTCATATCAGAAAGGTATTGGGTTAAGTCATTTAAGACAGCTGCCCCTGATAGCAAATCATCCATGAAAGCACCAAATTAATATGGAGCTTCATTTTTCGCCGTCTCTCACTTTCTCTTGCTTTTGGTCCTCCAAACGTGTGTTTGGGGGGGAAATTTGAGACTAGCCTAACGCAATTTTTGCTCATGTCTATCAGTCTGTTATTATATCAGGGGCACTTCTCCACAAATGTACAGGCCAGGGCAATTTGGAATGAATTGATTCACACTGAGACCGAATCCTATACTTGCTAATGATTTCCCTTTTAGCCCCTCCATTGCATCCCCCATCCAACTTCTAGGTCCATCATGGCCTCCAAATCTCTTCAGTCAGAATGTGTTCATATTTTTGCGAATGACGAGGAGTAGAAAGTTGATAAGTGCATTGCAATGTAGAAACTAAACTGAGAAGTAAATGTGAAATTTTAATTATGAAAAGTCTTTTTATGCAACGTTTTAGTTTGTGATAATGGGAGATTTTTGATGGAAAATTAAGTTTTGATATATCTTGGTCTGGTAAGACATACACTGTCTTTATCAAACTGTCAATACGTTTATTCAGAAGTGACTCAGAGAGTAGCAAACTGCAGTAAACCTTGAAGAAAATATAGTTGCATTTAAAACAGCATATTTTTAAGCTTTTAGTATTTTAATTTCCGAGTAACTGCTTGATAAATGGTGTTCGGAGTTGGCCTGAATAGTTTAGAATAAAAACACTCTTGAACTCTTTCTCTTTTGAGACAACTTTTTCATTGGTTGTAGATTCAGCTTTTGCCTGCTTCAAAAACTGAAACTAAATTTGAATACAGAAACCAGCCAAAATAAACAAATGCCAGACATGCAATGCATTGCGTTTTTCACACTTCTGCTCACACGTCCTGCCGCTGAATCCCCACAATGCACATCTGCAAAATATCTATAGATCTTATGGTATGTAATAGTTAAGTGCTGTTACTAGTGGAAGCAAAAATATACAACTGGTTACATGGATTCCCTCAGGCGTCTGTCCATGTGGTTCGAACGTAATTGAATTTCAGCCTCATTTCTCACAATTCGAGGTATCACAATTGTAATTTTCTGACAAGTGCAGTGCAAAGTCTTGTCCAATTCAAACTCAATAACATTTCTGTAATCTTGTCCGTTCATCAAGTTTACTCTCTTTAAGTGTGTTGGTTAATGTTATCTCTTCCTATGATTGAGTTTTCACCTCTTTTTCAGCTTTACCTGATGCTTTATTGGTTATCTGGTTTGCAAAGATTATTGCTCTTAACATGGAGCACTTTGGTGCATTAGCAGTCAAAGCTTTACAAGAAGCTTGACAAAAGAGCCTAATTATTGTTGAAACCAAAAATGATTCACAAGTTTTGTGCAAGGAAGGAAATGTACCTGATTTTTATTTCAGTTATTTATGCTGCCACCCCAAATTTGCCTTGTACTGTTATCCATCTTACCCCCCTAAAAGCCCAGTTGTGTGCTACCCAACACTATAACTGAGGTGATCCATAAGTCAATAACAAGACTGAAATCTGTGCAATGTGGTTATAATTGATTGAGATGTCTGGATGGAACTTGCGCAAAGCATCTATGTCATCTGCTAAGAAGTGCACTTTTCCTCTCCCTGAAGATCCACCACTAGAGTTTTAACCAAATGGACATTTGCCTCATTAGTTTGCCGCTGAGCTGGCTGCGGTCCTTACTAACATGTCATACTTATGCCTGTTAACATTGATACAATTTTCTTGTCAATATTGTGCTACTGAAATTTTAAGGGAATGTAAACAAGGACTGCTCATTCAGCAAATTCCTCCTCTATTAGGTCATTACCTCTGACAGGGCCTGCATCACCTTGTTGTTTGCTGGGATAAATATTAGAATATTAGATTTTAGTGTGTTTATCATCTCTGGTTTCTGCCTTTACCACAAGTTGTTTATTTGGCTCACTTACTTGTACAGTGAGAGCTTTGCCAAGAGCAGAATGATTTTGTCTTGTTATCAAAGGGATATTTTCTCTGTGTTTTGACTGTATCTTTTGGCCCAGAACATCAGTTGGGGGTTCACCATGCAAATGGTTTAATCTGGTTGTCGCAATGAAGGTTCCGGGTGACTGACTTTAATAAGCCCTCAGCATATAGAGATCCAGGAAATTCCATACCTCTTGCGTAACCCTTGTGTACATCAAGGTCACGGTTGTGTCCCGCTGAAATGGTAGATTAGTGTCTAAATAAATTGTGGCAGCATCTCATGGGATGAATCTGGCACGTTTTGATAAAAAATTCACTATTGAAATTTTATTACTGCAGAAACACTACAGATGATTTACACTATAATGGACTTCTGCAGCACATCTGTGTTCTTTTATATGTATTCATAGTTAGAAAAGAAAAGCTGAATGCAATATCCTAACCTTCATAAATATGCCTGTGTCATAATTCTCCACTGTACTGTGTGTTTGTCACTGAAATCCAGCTTTTTAAACAGCTTCTCTGCCACTCCTCCCTCTTGGACAAGTTTAAACTGCAATTCTTTTGAATTGGAACAGGTTCATAGTATATGCAATGCATTACCCAAAATGAATTACCACTGGCAGGGCGCTCAATCACTTTGTATCTTTCAACACTAAGAGAAAAGAAGAGTAATCAAAACCTTTCAACCTATTAGAGGGATGACTTTTACAATTGAATCACGGGGACCACAGGTGCGATAATAAGTCATCGAAACCTCCCCTCCAGTGTGTTTCCCCTTTCTCTGTGTTCTTTCATATTTATCTATTTTAGGAGGCGCCACTTCATGGCGCCCACTTCAAATTTATGTTTTAATGCCATTTGAGGAAGATTTTTTTCTCCCTCCAATTCTTGGAAATGCATACTGGGGTGGAAAATTAAGGTGCATCTCGAAGGAAAACATAATAGAATCGATGAACGCAGTGCACTTAAAACTACTGATGTTCTGATGCTATTTAACGTTCTAGTGCATTAACGTTTGAAGTCATTACAACATTCAGGCTGGGTGATTTGATCATGGCAGGTTTTTAACTGGAAGAATTACAGAAGTTTTCAGCCTAGGATTCTCAAGTTATTAGATACAAATGATCACCTCTGCATTAAGTATAGATTTTCTTCCACTGCGCACTTAAGAATGGAAGTTTGTCTTTAAGAGGGTAATAGCAAATTAAGCTCCATACTCCATTTGTCCAGCACTCTTGATGGGCTAATTTTATAACTGCTGATTTGGTCATTCCCCACATTTAGCCGGAAAGTGGTCAGGTGGTCTTTTTCCTCACTGCTGGGTGTGGGAGGTATAAAAGCAATTATCAAATGGAATCCTTTTAAGGATTTTGTGTTTTTTTTTTTTTTTGGTTGGATTTATTATGAATCTTTTTCTTAAGGAAGGTCTAGACTGTTGTTTGTACTGCTTCCTGCACCAGTTTCCTGCTGAACTCATGTGTTCTCATAGTATATAATTATGAGGAATTAAATCACATTTCTCTTTTTCTAGATTACCACAGCTGTAAAATTTCTACAGAACCCAAAAGTACGTCAGAGTCCGTTGGCCACCAGAAAAGCCTTCTTGAAGAAAAAAGGTGAGAGATTTTTTAATTTGTTTGATTCATGCAAGTCTGAAAGCATTTAAAAATATATATATTTGTTGGAAAATACCATTACAGTTACAATTCATATGTGGTTGCCCAGACATACAGATACAGTTTTAGTTTGCTTTTGTTGTTGTTTTTCTGGTGAGATTAGTCCATAAGGGTCAGAGGTTGTGGCCATGGCTCTGTGCCCTGGGGGGTCTAATAGGGGTCGATTTAGCTTCAGACAACATGATTCAGGTCCTGTGAATAAATGACACACCAGTTGGGATGCTCCTTTGGGTTCAGGAAAATTAATATTGACAAACTCCCTCTGCATTTTCAATGGAATTATCAATATTGCCTTCCAGCATTTTAACCCTTTTACTTAATTTAACTGTTATCGTAAATTTGAGGCACGACAGGGAGGGTTTTCTAAGCAGGGAAGCTCGAAACGTTTGCTGGCTCTTCACTTTCTTTGAGATTCATTGAGATATTTCTAACACGTGGCAGAATATTGTTTGTGCAATAAAACTTGCAAAAAGCTTTATTACTCTGAACTCATTTAAGTCAGTTCAATATAATGCGGTGGTGGGACTGTGCAGTGGCATGCCATGTATTTCTTACAGTCAGTATGTTCAGAAAGAGTGTGCAGCTTTGCCTCAGATAGTCTTTTGCGGAGTATTTTTATTTCAATTCGTTGCAAGACAGTTTAGTGCTTCGGGGACTGTAACTCCACAGTGCTGAGGGACTTTGCCTCCAGCATTAGGGTAGCCAAACAGTGAAAAGTGATCCTAAAAGCTCTGTGACTGGGACAGGTAACCTGAAACCAAATCCATGGTTGCCGGCTGCTACTACACACGTCTCATATGGCTCTAATGATTCTTGATATCTTTTGAAATTTCTTTTTGTCTTTTTTGTCTCATTATTGACAACTAAGACAAGCTGCTGTTGGTTATTTTAAATGTATTGAGGCCTTTGCTTACCAAATGATGTCATGCTGCCGCCCCCTGTGTTCTTCTTCCTTTCAGCTTCGCTGCAAACTCCACGGAGCTTCACTATCCAAAATGGTTTGCTCTTACTGCACTTCAAGTCTATGAAATATGTATGACGCTTTAATGCAGATTTATTTTGGAAAATCGGTTCCATTGTAGATCTAAACAAGAACTCTCGATTTGCATGAGGACATTGATCTTAGGGAGAGAGAGAGGGGTGATATGAGCAATGAAACACTAAGCGCAAAGTATGTTAGAGTAGCACTCTGCAGCATTCTTAGGATAACTCCTGACTTATTTTGTGCAGTCACACAGCAGCAAACCTGGAAGTATTTATAATTCATACTTCACCTTCCTTTCATTAGATCAGTTGTGTTTTTTTGATTTCACTTCGCCTCGTGTCACGTTAGTCTGAGCTTAGAGCAATGTTTCTTCATGTTACGAGTAATTGTGTCAGGAAAAGGCTCTTCTTAACTAGAGAATTTAAAAAGTCGAGTTTATAACATTATACAATATCACTGAGAGGACTGAACCTTTGGCCTTCATGATGAGTTAGATAAAATAAGTAAAATATGAAGCATTTTGGTGCTGGTTCATGTCCTCAAAAGTGCATGTAGTCTGAGTTTCTTTATGTTTACAACAGTTCCAGAGTTGTAAAATGCTCATAATTTGAATCAGATTAGTAATTGGATGACCGTGAATGCTTGCTTCCTTCTCGCAGACAGCAACAGGCCGATACTCCGACTTTCCCTGTTTCTGTACCCAGCGTGTATTGTCCTTTCAACATTTTGACACAGAAACTCCATCATCCTCCTCCTCCCACAGCCGCCACAGCAAATGTGTCAGTCTTAATTTCTAATACAGTTTAATGTCATATTTATGTAAATACTTTTGGATTTTACTCTATATTAACAGCCAGAAATGTCAAAGCACACATAAAATGAAACAATACCATCTCCCGGTAGAGTGGAATTTAAATTGGATTCCTCTTGCTGCCAGTACTTATGCTGGACAGCTGATGAAGGGGAAAATAGGGCCCACTTTGATTGCATGTTGCAGAATCTTTACACAATAATCTCAGTCGTGCATATTATTTCCCTGCGCATTTGTGCCCTAATCTGCACTGAAGGATGCCTCTCTGGTTACATCTCCTTTTTTCCAAAGAGATCCTAATAGTGTGGTTTATTTCAATATTCATTGAAAAATATAATTTTCTGTTTTCCTTCAACAGTCAATTTCAGGGTATGAATTGGCAATTATGCAGTCCAATATTCTGAGCTGCCCTTCTTGAGTCCTTGAAGTTGAATAAACTGGCTGAAATATTGAAACTTTGTCACTGTGATGTAATATAAATCAAGATTTAAAACCCAGAGATGTTTTTTCCCCCTTTCTTTCACAGAGGAGTGGGGACATGAATTGCATTTTAAACTGTCATCTAGCAATCTTGAAGCAATTTTGCTTGACTTGTTCCTTGCCAGGATCAAGTAAATTTTATTGTGTTTGAGTGAAATATAATGTGCGACAGTCCCATCTAGTGAATTGTGCCGTCTATGTCTTCTACAATTAACAGATGTAACAACTAAAGCGCATTGGGCCCCATTTTGGCAGCGCCATTTAGCCTAGACAATTAGCAGTTACACACATAATTACCAAAAAATCTATAATTCTCAGGACTAAGTCAACAAGATTTTCCAGCTTTCGGCGTGTCACTTTGACCATAGCCCAAAGTTGACATCACTTAGCCGCTCCTAGACTACCCAACTGAACGCAGTATGTTTGGGAACACATACGTTGTTGGTAAATTCTGCATGTGAAACAGGCACAGTACATCTTCTGTCAGTGACACATAAATGATGGCTTGACTTATTTATTTTTTATGCCGTCCCAGTTGTTATTGAGTTGAATAAATAATGCTAATAGATTTCACCCTGAGTAGAGGGCCAGTGATCGAGGGTCACGGGGAACACAGGTAGGCTTTTGGTGTATTACCATACCTGGTATGAAGGTAAGGGTAAGGTTCATCATCCCAGATATTAATAGGATGCTGTTTGTAAGTGGGGTTATGTGACTCACCTCTCGGACAAAAATGACAATGACCAAGGCCTGCATAGAAGGTAAAGGGATTGATGTGGTTATAAATTACTCCACGGCGCCACCTAGCCTAGGCCTTGCCTACTTTGTCATCAGTACAAGGCAATAAAGCAGGGAAATGAGAACAGAGTCCCCCTTTTTAATACATAAATGAATACTCTATGAGAGTGGTCATTATTTAGGGCATGCCATTTTCAAGCAGTTGAACGGAACAAAATGACATGTAGAATCTCCCTTGCCACTACGGCATGAGAAACAGGTTGAACTTTTTCTTAATAACCCATTGACCTCCATCTATTTATGACCCCTGCCATGCATTTTTTTCTAAATACGATATTCAAAATGTAAGTAATTTTCACTCAAGGGCAACTTCATAATTCAGGCCTTGGAGGACAACGAAAAAGCCATTCGCCTTTTACCACCCAAAATATTTTAGTAAGCAATTTTTATAATTGGCTGTCCGAGCTAGGTCTTGACCCATAAAGTCCAGAAGTGCCAAAATTGGAGAAATAGATTTAATGTAAGAGCCTTGCTGCCTCTTTGCCCTTAAAAAAATGCCCAGAGAATATGAGCCACTGAAAATAGAGCTGTAAATAACCTGACGAGCAATGGGTTTTCCTTTAAATAAATACCGATCAGGTTTATGTTGAAAGACAATAGAAAACGTAGCCCAGATATGCAGTTTACAGTATTTATAGCTGTAATATCGAGGTGCCAGCACCGTAATTTCATGCCCCAATGAGAATGGCAAGGTCAAAGCAAATGCTTTGGCAGAGCATCTGCTAATACGGTGACTCATAAACAGGCACTGCGTGTATCAGGTGCACCAAATAATACAGTATAATGAAATACAGAATAGCTTTCCATTATTGTTCTTTTTTATGGTGTCGTCATTAGGTGTAATTTATGTCTTAAAAAATTCATCTCCCCACAGGTCGATCTGAAATGGGGGTCCAGGGGTCATTCCACAGGTTTTGGAACCCATAATAAATTTCACAATCCCTTTTTTGTCTTTTCCTTTTATATGTAAAACTCACTTTCACCTTGTTCCTTTTTCTTTTGGATCTAAGGGCTCTTTCATTTGCTGTTGTCTTCCCCTCAACAATAAACAGATCAGAGCCTACAATACAACTTAGCAAGCTGTAATTTGACTAGAAAACAGCTTTAGGAATTTCCATGTATTTTATTTTGATGTTTGTCAGAAACCTTTCATTTGCTGCATAAACAACATCAAAGATGAGAGCAGCTATTAAGATGTACATACATTAGTCTCAATTGCAGACTAAATGTAGATACTTCACATTTCAAGGTGAAAGGATTTTTTTGTATTATTTCTCCTGTTATTTGGTGAAACTGAGATCGTTGCACGTCTCACTCAATAGTCTGTCACCATGTAGTCTGCTGTGGTCAGATGAATCAGGAGTCCAGGGACACATTATTGCTTATTTGACAGTGTAGTCTGACTGCACAAACTCAGCACATGGCGCTCACCACTTCCTGGCACTCAGGACCTGCTGTAGACTACAGGCTGGCCAATATTTGCCTTCAATTATTCAACAATTTTCATGGCCATTCCTCAGAGCATTTAAATAGGTGACTGGAGGGACCTTCTCTTGGCATAAGCCATGTGGTAGATTTTCAAAGAATCTGTCTATGCTTTTGGACTACTGAGACACGGATAAATCAAAGTGTGATTTCTGGTTAAGGTTCAACCTGCTATTCTGATTTTACCCACTATCAAGCCACTTAAACGGATGACCAATCGTTTGATTAAAATATTTTTGTTATATCCACCTTAAGAATTTTAAATTACTGTCTCACTCACTTCATATTAGTTACAATCCACATGGGTGTTACTTTGGGCTTGTCTTTTAAAGGCCGCTCTGGAGGTCAGCACCAGAAATATTACGATCCGGCTCTGTGCAGCTACTATTAATGAAAACTTCGAGTCATCTCTCAAAATATTACGTCTTTCCAACTTCTCAATGTCTCTCAAAGGATGGAGTAAGCTTTATCCTGAGCATGTGTAAATTCTCTAAACCATGAGAGAATAGTTCAAATAAAAGACGCTTACGAAAGGGATTTTCTGTCATTAAATAAAAGAAAAATACCCAAGAAACCAATGGTAAACATTAAAGCATTATAATGTAAACTGTGCTTATCTATATCTTAGAGCTGAACTATGTTCCAGTTTTGTTTTTGTGTCTGCAGCTTGCTCCTAATTGTTTTGCTACAAATGGGTTAATGTTGGTTTTTTAATGTAGTTCATCAGAAGTTGTAATCATTTTCCTTTGTTTAGGCAAAGATGCTCATTAAAGACCCACAGCAGTGGCAGCATATGGCGCCTGAAATAAAATCCTTTCTTGCCACAAAAGGAGATGTTCATATTAGATTTTTTTCTCCTCCCCTCTGATTCTCCATCAGGGAGCCCTTTGCAATTTAATCATCACTAAAATCATTAAAAAGATCTGAAGATTAAATTATATTGGCATTTGCAAAATTATGTAATACATTTACATTACAATGAAGAAATTAAAATAATGCATTTTCGCTGTCTGGGGTGTATGAAATCTCCACGTGGGAAATATAACTGGAGAAGTGGACAGACTCTTATTTTCTTTGCCTTTGGTGGCAGTTAATAGGCTAGCAGAGTTTCGAATTTCATTGTGTGAACCTTCCTGCACTATCCTCCGTTGATGGATGTCCCTGAAACAGAAAGTCTCGGTGGAATTTCTGAATTATGAAATGAAAATGCATTTTTAAGAAGAGGGCTGGTAAAATTGAATGAGATTTGACATACTTTCTCTAAATTGTACTTAAAAGATTTGTGGGGAGCTTGGGAAGTATTTAAGTGTACATTATGATAGCCAAGGAGCCATTTGGATTTTCCCATTAACGCGCAGTCGCTGCACATCCTCCCCATGTCTAAAAGGTGTGTGTGTCTCGATTCCAGGACTGACAGATGAAGAGGTAGAGTTGGCCATCCAGCGCTCTGGCAGCACAGAAGAAGTCTTGCCTCTGAGCCCTGTGGGGCCCCCACATCCACTCCATGCCACTCAGCTAGCTCCTGCACCGCTCAGTAAGTACATACATCCTTTTCTCGCCTTTGACACCTGTGCATATGCATTATATTAATATTTATGTGCGCTGTCTCACTTCCCAAAGAGTTTGTAGTTGAGTCTAATTTAAAAGTTAGATCTGCATCCAACGCAGGTTTGCTCTTAGAGATCTTCCTTCTTGCTCTTTTATTAATCTAAACCCACTAAATCGGATTATCTGTAGCTTAACAAACGCCTGAATCTTAGTAAATATCACAGTGATGTATACCATGCAGTATACACCTTGATTGTGAATTCAGACACTGGGAATATGACATTGCACAGCTCAAGCTTATGAAGTGTCTTGCCATCCTGTTTCAAGGGGTTCCACCCTGGCAAGACCCCACACCGCAACCTGTATCTTTATTACCTCAGGAGGTTATGAATGCTGTCCACTGATTTACCAATGCAGAATGAAGTCCGCGTAATGCTTAACCCATATGACAATGATTCCAGATGTATTCCACCCTCATTTATTACCACACTGTCCTTGACTCCCCCGGCATCTCATGTTTTGTAATGAAAGTGATGTTGATGGGATGGCCATGTAGTTAGGGAGACTCACAGCTCTCTGTCCATAGTGGGGGGTTTTATATCAAAACGGCTATAAGAGAGCTGCATAATGAGGTGAGAGCGGGGAGTCTTGTATGGGGGGTCATGCCGAAAAGAGGGGGCTACCTCCCTTTGATGTCCTTCTTATGGGGACGGTGCACAGGGACCCGCATCCATCTCTGTCGAAGTAATGGATACTCTGATCTCTATTTCCACACGGTAGAAGGACAGGAAGGCCTCCACTGAACCCAATAAATTTGAGAGGAGATTGGAAAAACGGGGGATGGAGACCACAGTTCCACGGCTTAAGTGACCAAATAAAAAAAGGAAGATGGCAGAGTGGAAAATGGTATAGAAAAAGGGAGAGACAGAGGAAGAATGGAGGTCCAAAAGGAGGGGGAAAGAGCAAGTGAAGACCCCTGGTGATGCAGTGAGGCTTGTTCAGGGTCAACCACCTATCCCAAGGACTCCCAGGCCTTTCAGATGCATGGTATTCTGGGATAGGTGACAGTCTATCGCAGCTATAATGTTGATGAAGACCCAAATTTATGTGGTTACCATATGGATGTTGGAGAATGATTCAAAATTTTCGATAGGAAAGGTTACAGGTTCATTGCTGAATGCTGCAGCAGCAATGAAACTTGCCCTTGAGTAAGGAGAATAAAATGGCATTCACCTTGAAAATGTACCATATAGTCCAGTATGACTGTGGGTGTCTCATTTTATTTGCATGTAAAATCACACAAGTGCTAAGGCTCAAGATCAATCTGGTTTGCTTACTTCAAGCCAGTAAACATGTACCACACAACCCATTAGGTGAAATCAGACCTGTAATAGAATATCAGTGGTGTGCTTTAGTGGCCTAGCCTCTTAATAATTTCCTTTTCATTTTGGCCCCACTAGAGTAAATAAAAGAAAAAAACTCACATATTTCCTCCAGACCTGTTTGTTGTTTAGTGACATTTTCAGTTGAATGCCTCTCTAAAGTGGGGAATTTCCACCTTGACAGACAGTTGGCCTGCCCAGATGACAGCTTGCACAATGACACACTTTCACATTAGCTGTCACTCAGCACAACAGCCAACTTCGAAACGCACAAGTACACCGTCTCTTACCTTTCTGTTCATTTTAGGTTTATATACAAACACTGTAGTGGGCCCACTCCCAAAAAATAGCAGTGGAAGACAATTGTGTCCTTTATGCAAGAGCAGAATGGGGAGTGTTGTTTGTTGTGTAGACTTAAATATAAAAGTACATTTCTGAAAACACTGTACAATTCCTTTTCTTAAAAAACTTCTGATGATGAAAAACTATTTTTTTAATAAAACTTTGGTTATATATATATATATATATATATATATATATATATATATATATATATATATATATAGATATATATAGATAGATATAGATATAGATATAGATATATATTTATATGGTGTTTTTTACACACAAAGTCATATGAGAAAAAAAAAGCCATGGCTGAGCATTTCCACCTTGAAACTACAGTGTATCATACAGTTTCATGTGTAAACAAGCATAAAGAACCAGTTCTATCAACTTGCAGGATGGGACTTTCCATATCATTATTGTTCTATTCATTTTCTGGTTCGAACATGTGTGGCTGCTAATATTACAAGTTTGTGTATTGCAGAATAGTTTTACAGTGTTTTAAACATAGTGAGCTGATGTGCAGGAGCTACAGTGAGGGGTAGGTGGAGATAGATGCACGGACTTCATAGAAGAAAGCAGTGGTGTTAACTTCAATCCGGGCCACTTTAAGGCATGAAGGTTTATTTTTATGGAAAAATCTTCAAAATATGTAACTTTGATACACAGAGGAGTATTTAGAGGTTTAATCAAAGTTTTTTTTCTGAGTACAAATTGTATACTTAACATCTCAACTAATCATGGTGCAAAATAATGTTGTTGGGGGTTTGTTTTTCTAATTTTCCACACACCCATTGGCTTCTGATTTCATTTCTATACAGTGTGAAAATCAATTAGCTGACACTTGCTTGTGAAACCTGCATGTATTGCGTGATCCATCACAATGAAATTCACATTATTAGTACATGCTACAATTTCACAGTGAGATAATGTATACTGATTTATAGTTTCCAAAGATCAGTGTTTCACTCCATTCCTTCTGCTTCATCCAGGTCCAGCAGGATACAGATGGAGAGACTACGGTGCCCTCACCATCATCATGGTGGGCATCGCGTTTGGCTGTCATCAGCTTTACAAGGCAAGTTACACCACACCTTTGTGACTGCGTTTCCTCATTGACTTTATTTTACCAGGGAATGTTTGTTATACATATTATATACAGCATCCTAAGATCCGTCAGTACTGCCTCTCCTATACATAACGCTGACACTGGTAGGCATCGGTTTATGATGAATTACAGTGCTAGAATAGAAGGCGCCTCGGCAATATGTAACATCACTCTGGTCTTGTTATTAAAGCTACCCCGCTTTACGTCAAAGCATGATCTCATTTGAACCCCTTCGTTTTAACTTCCCCTCTCCAACAGATATTTTTTTTCCTTTAAAAAATAAATTTGCTAACACAGCACACAACCATTTTTTTGACATCCTGCAGACTAAAAATAATCACCCTGGTTTTTATCGGGCTTAGCAGCCCTTGAACATGAGCTCATGAGGCCCCTTGTCCCCGGTGACATTAATCCCATAGTGGTTGTTAGTAGTAGTCTGAGTGGCATGTGGAAGCCATTACTCTCGTTTTAGAGGAGGACAGGAGCTCCAGCAGTAGCTCTTGGCCTAGATGACAGGCCGTTCTCGTTTGTGTGTATAAGAGCGAGGAAGGGAGCACATACGATGTACGTACATATGCCTTCCTGACCCTGTCAGACAAACCCGCTTCTCTTTAGATCCTGTTATGTCCTATCATTTCATTTTTCTTTACAGAGCCTTTCATAACGCTGCACATGAGCGTTCAGGGCCTTCTGTCTCTAGTACCTAACTCTGCAGATGAAAACACACTCTGCACCAGTCCACCGTTTCCACCATGCAGCAGGGTTTGCCAGCCACCAGTCACCTGGGAGGTGGGATTCCCTGGTGGGACGGCACAGGTTGCTGTCATGTCACCAGAGCGTAGCGCCAGTCGCACCATATGTCCAAGCTTCTGCCCATACTTTATTTATGTTATGGTGCACCTTGTAAACACCACACTCCCAGCAACCCACTTATTAATTACCACGTGTTGACACCCATTTAATCTTTTTCTCTAAAAAGTGTTTATTACTTGCGCTGGTGTGGCTGCTTGCCACCTGAGCTGGAGAGAAAACCTGGCAGAGAGCTAGAAACTGGCAGCGAGAGATTAATTTACTCAGCCTTAACGGGGAAAAAAACAAGCAAAAAAAGCAAAATTATGATGATAAAAACAGTTCATTGGGCCCCTTCAGGGACGCACGGACATTGATTTTATTTGGCGAACTTGACTCCACACACATATGTAAAGGGACTGAATGAGATACTCAGGAGCTGTGTAACACTGGATAACAAACACCCTCATTTGGCTGTCAGACGTGCATATCATTTGGTGGAGTTCTGTTTATTCGGTGGCAGAGAGATGACAAACAACATGACATTGTTTTTGGTTGGGGAAGACTATTTTCAGTGTTCACCACCATGTCTTTCCCTGTGGGCCTGTCTCTCGCTTTTCCTGTCCTTACATGGGTTTGATTCATTTATATTGCAGGAAGTACTGTATGTTTTTAGGGTTACAGCTAACAGTTACTTACAAAAGATTTGTCAGATTTATTTATTTTTCTGGATTTGTTTAATTGGTTAGTCTATAATAGGAAATTTATTTACAGTGGTAAATGATTTAGAAAAACAGCTATATTTAATATTTCTGCTTGATAAATAAATGACTAATCGGTTCTAAAAAATGATTCATTTTCTAAGCCACTAATGGTTTCAACACTAGATGTGTGTATCAACCTGTTATCAGTTGCTTTGACATTTTGCAGTAGAAATGCATGCACCTAATCATGCAGTTTAGACAGTGAGGCACGAGTCCAATAAAACAATGCCTTTGACCCGACACTGCCAAGTCTGGATGAGTCCGTCTTTTCCTCGTCTTTCTGCCCCCTTTCCACCAGAGAGAAGTGTAATATTGTGCCATGCTTTTAATTGCAGAAATACATCCTTCCCCTCATTATGAGAAGCCGAGAGGACAAGAAGCATCTGCAGAGGATGGAAAGCAACATTGCGGCAATGAGTGGCACGCTGACACAGACAGGTGAAGATTAATATCTTCATCACTTTCTCCCTCCTTAACATTTTCCCTCATTTATCTGTCGCCAAAATCGGGGGGCCCCGCACGTTTTTAACAAATGACGCCGCTGTCATTTCGCTTTAATTTGAAATTGCTTGTTTACTGTCAGGCTCGGGCTCAATTAATTACGTTTCGCTGAAAAGCTCTTAACCTCGGAATATTAATGAGGAGTTGGGAAATGACAACTTTTCTTTCTCCCCTCCCCACCATCCACCCACCCATCCTCTCTCAATCCCCCCTCACCCCCCATCCTCCCTCCTTCCATCCGTCTCCCCCCACCTCCTCCTCCCTGCACCAAGCACCTCACCCCCCAATCCAAAGCTCCATCGCCATCATCATCATCCACCCCTCTTTCCCGTAGGTGGGCAGAAAGTTCATTTTAATTTTGTGTGCGTGTGTGTGTTTGCGAGCCGGATGTGTGTGCGGCGTGGCACTGTGTGGCGTCTGGGCTCAGCACTGGCCCTAGTGTGATTAAGTGCACGGTGACAGGTGCGGCTCCCATGTTGGACAGGTGAGGAATCTCAACCTGGCTGTCAAGACGTGGAGCGAGAGAAGCGGGGAGAGAGATGCTTTCCTAGCTCTTCGTCAGTATAATTAAAAATCCAGGGAGGCGTAAATGAGAGAGGCACTCTGAGAAACTTTGGTCTCGTTAACAGTAGTGTTGAACCGGAGTCTGTTTTCACCCGAAAAGTACCGAACCCCATCTGAAGAAAAGGTGCCGTGGCAGAAAAACATGCTTAGGAAAACGGTGGTGTTTTTGTATTTTAATTGTAATCATGATGATGTTAAAATTTTATTTATATAGCGTTTTTAAAGACTCCTCAACCTTCCTGGAGGATTTTAACATATTATATATACAAATAGTTTCATTTTATTTAAATTTTTTTTAATTTCAGACATGCCACATACAATAAAAACAAAACAAAACAACCAAATCCAAACCCTAAAATAATGTCTGAAAATAAGGATTATGTTACATTTTTTAGTTCCTACCTGCTACATGTCTGTTAATCAAATATCGCACTGTTTCCTGTTTACATCAAACCTTATACACATTTACGGTTTCACATTATTTTATTTTTCAAGCATTTTTGTTTTACTATTTTATTTATTTTATTTATAACTTTTTTAAATTGTTCTGTAGTTTTACTCATTTTGAGATCATCATCCAGAATATTTCATAATTTTACCCCACAAACTGGCAAACTAAGCATTTAAGGCACAAAATAAAAGATATTAAGCCAGATAACTCTTCAAAAGTGACATTTGAGTTTCTTTCATGAGAGTGCATGCATTATTTAGGTCAGTGATTTAATTTTTTGTTTGAAATACGAGTCAGATCAAATTGATTCCTTTTAAATTTCATAAATCACAGTAATTTGTACATGAGCTGTGTGCCTTTCGTTGTATGAGATGAGAAGTAAGATAAAAACTTTACCTCAAGAGTTTCTTCTTCCTAAATAAATGTGTTACTGATGCACTTGCTTCTCCAAGTTGCCAAATTACTCTCTGTATTTTACAGATTCTGTACGAAAACTATATAAATTAGCAAGAGACCTGTGTGTATCGGAATTTTTAGCAGTAGAGGAACAAATAGGAGCCAAACTTGAGTCATAAATAGGATCTCGCCAGTTTCAAATCCTTTGTTTAACTTTCCCGTCATCTCCAAATTAAAGCAAATTAACAATTTGAGTTCGCTGCTCCTGTCACGGAGCCACGTAGTGTAGATGAAAATATGGCTGTTATCATTTCATCCTGTCACACCCATGCTATTGTTTTCTGGCTGGCTTAGGTAGGTGGAGGGCAGCAATTGTGTGAGATCGCGTGCGAGGCGTGCCACCCTGAATCTGATTAACAAAATATATGCTCTTTTATGGTCATTTTCTCCCAACTATGCAAACACATTTCCCCTGGCTATTTTACTGCCCATTCTTGCTCTACTTATCACTTTTTGGAGATTTGCCAACTTGCAAACCCTGTTTTGTTTGTCAGCAAAGATTTCACAGCGAGAGTCATCCTGTTTTTAATTTTTTTTTCCAATGAGCAGGTGAGACTCCAGTGGGAAAAAAAAAAACTTAAAAAAAAAACCCCAGGTCTTTTCTTCAGCCAATGTGGGGAACTAATTTGCTATGACTGCAGTAGCCAAGCTGCTATTGTAGTTAATGACTGTTGTAGTTAACAGTTGGGGAGAGGGGTTGCAATTACACTGCGAGTTTTCTCCCCCTGCTTTCCCTTTGTCTTCCTCTCCCTCTCGCTCCCTCTCTCCTCGCTGCACTGAGTAATAGCGACCGACTGCCTCGGTGCTGCCAATTGCTTGAACCCCCTTTTGTTAAAGTTCATGTATTTCTCTAGTGCCAGGCGCAATGAGGTGATGTATCCTTTTGAATGGGGACTACATTAGTCTCTCTCGCCAGCCCCAGCTCAAGAGTAAGGGCCTTGACTCCCATTATGATTTGCCTACAACTTCACACAGACAATTAATGAATGGATCTTGGAACTACTTCAGCGCGCCCCGGCTGTAATGGAATTGTGCGGCTGTTTGGGCACTCTTTGTTGGTGGGAGCCATATTGGTGACCAGCTGGCCATTAAAGACAGAGACAGGCCTGGACATATGTAGTGTACATTATATCGAGGTATTTACTGAATAATTTACTGAATACACAATGCGCAGCCTCCTCACAGCAGCTGCAAGCCTCACACATCATCTTGTCTCTGATTCACCCTCTGTCATACACACACACACACACACACACACACACACACACACACATCGCAGCCTCCTTCTGATTCATGCCCGGCCAAAGTCATTGACTTTATTATTCTTCTTGGCTTCGTGTCTGTGATAACTGGGAATAAGAAGTTATGCATTTTTGTCAAGTGTCTGAGCAGTACAAAGGAGTCAACTTTGTGGAGAGACATGAAAAGAGTTGGGGCTGTTTGGCTGAAGTGGCTGAAAAAAAAAAAAAAAAGCCTGGTGCCAATGGTAATTCAGGAGACACAGCATTAGAGGCTGGCAGAGTGACCCGCACATCTGGATAAGCTGTTTTGCGGTAAAGTGGAATCAAAGACTAATAGGGCAGCTCTTGGTTTCGAGCGCACACCCTGTCATAGTAACACCTTTTTAAGCAGGGATAGCCACGGTATTTTAGTTTTATTGCCGTCTTCAGAAAGCTCAGTCACACTCTGGATCACAAACCGAGTACGAAAAATCAAATTGTTTGCACAGTGGTCTTTGCGTCCCGACCAAAGGATCCTGCTCCAACTCGCATTCGAAAAGATCAAAACGCTTCACCACCCCACCTCTATTGATACAGCTCCACCCATTTAAACACAGGTGTCACTAGAAGATATTAGCGTCTTTGAAAGATCAAATATTTTGTCTGCACCGTGTTTTTTCAAAAGAAACACAGCTCCCAAGCCGGGCGCTCTTGTCTTTTGTCCTGGCCCGGGTTAATATGAGAGGAGGTTTCTCTACATCCCGTCCAGCCGGCTGCAGCTCAGGCTTTTAACCATTGGCCTGACAACCTCAGCAGTGGACCGCCACAATATCTGTTGATGTTAATCCTATTAGGCTTGATTTAACACTTTACACGCCCATGATTTATATGAATGTTTATTGGTTTTCTGTAATATAATCAGCTCGGGGAAACTTAATGCATTGTTTGGTAATACACGCGTGACTGGAAGCAGGGGGCAACAAACTGTGCCCGGTGTTATTTGAAATCATACACCTTCGTCTAACACCAACACTTGAACTAATTCAATCTTCAAAGTCAATGGAAAAAGAACAATATTTATTAGGATTAGGGGGGACATTTTGTCTGGCAGCCTCCTCCCAAATGAGAGCCTTGTTTTTTCCTTTGTTGATCGTTTGAGGATTTAAGATGCATTAGAAGGCAGTGTCTGGGTGGATAATGGAAGGTTAGAGACTGTTATTTGATTTAAGTTCAGACACTAGAGATTAATACCTCCATCGTTTGTGGCCCCCCACCTCCCTCCTTCCCACCCTCCGCCCCCATTGCCTCGGTCCGAAAAAGCTGCGACTAAAGTTACCGAGTATTAGCTTTGATTACAATTCTTGGAGGACGGCTTTGATCGAGCGACATCGGGTCTGTCATCATCTCTGAGAAAGACACATTCAGTTTTGTACCACTAAAATAGTTTCATCATGCAATCTGACTTCCTGTTTTTTTTTTTGTTTGTTTGTTTTTGTCTGTCGTTCTGCTTGTTTTTCAGTCACCCAGCTGCAGCAGACCCTGGCTTCTGTTCAGGAGCTCCTGATCCAGCAGCAGCAGAAGATCCAGGAGCTCACTCAGGAACTGAGTACAGCAGAGGTAGCTGCCACCAGCATCCCACACTTTCAGCAACTTGCTGGAAGATTGTCTATATTGAGTAAAAAATATAAGATTCTACTTAAATATTCTTTCTCTCGTGTCACCTTCTGCTTTCACTAGTTTAACTGGTGAACTTTTACCAGTAGTTTCTTCTCTAATTTTGGTAAAACATATGGTGGAACATTCATTGTGGTTTGAGATGCTGCTGTCCATCTAAACTTTAACATTTCATAAAGGGAAATACTTATGTTTTATCTTGACTGCAAACTGCCAAAAGCGAGCTAAAACAACTTCACAAAGCTGGCAACTAGAAGCTAGAATGAAATTTTATGGATTGCACTTTTAAGATGTGTTGTTTCTGATTGATGATTTTGAGGAAAGCTGGACAGGCAGTAACTTTGCAAGTACAGAAGAGCTCAGTAAAACTCAAGTAACAGGTTAAAATCTCCAGATTGATGAGGTGATGCAAGAGGTTTCTCGAGGCCTCTGTGTACTAAACTCTTTGCGCTGCTCGAGTCGTAACTACCCAAGACAGACAGCCTTATTATACTGTATATCATCGGAACACAAGCTACAAAAAAGTAAAGTGCATCTCATCACGGGACTATAATCTTTAACCATATCGTTCCTCTTCGCCTTGATTTTTATAGACGGTGTCCATAATCTACTCAGAATCGTAAGTGTTTCGGTGAATCGGACTGAGTGATTGTTCTAAAAACTTATGTGCAGGGATGAAATGTTGCTTGCTTTTTATAACACTGCTCATAAATCCTTTTATGATCTCCGGGCTCTAAAAATTGCTTCGGAAGAGACGATCTTAGACAATGTTTTATGTCCACAGCTTGTTAAGCACATGGGTGTGTAACTGTAGCATCTGGATATCGCAGGAAAACATATGCGGACACATCTGCTTCGGCACAAACCAGGAAGAAAAATATGGATCCTTTCCTTAGACGAGGTTCATCATAAACTGACGACTCATAGCTCATTTTGTGCTGTTTCAAGTTCTGAGCTGCACATTTCTCTCTGTGTGGTGTAGAAAAGCAGCAGTGGCCCAGATCAGCATGTGTGAATATTTGGGCACGATGATAGGATTCGGCCCCATGCTGGTCTGACACAAACCTATCTAAAGTTTTCCTCACCCTGACACCCAGCTCTTTGTTCTCTTTCGTCATCTTTAAATCACAGATTGGATTAAAAAGTGTCTACTTCATTTGCTATGAGTGCCTTGTTGGACAGCAGTAGTGTATAAAAAGTATATTTCCCATCAAAACACCCATTAAACAAATCATAAACTCTGCTTTATAGTTATAGTGTTGATCTTAAATTTTCCCTGTGAGTCGGCACGAGGCCCTCTGTTGTCTCGGGCCATGGGGGAAATTGGGAAATTGTTTTCAGGTCCGGGATGTTTGATGAGAAACACATGTTGGAGCTGGGGAGCTACTTATCATTCACCGTTTGTGGCTTTCAGGGTTTGCTTCACCACGCTGCTCAAAGCGCGCCACGCTTAGCAATTATACCTCTCAACGCGGAAATGTGCCTTTAACCCAAAACACATGGAGACTTCTGTTTCCTCAGCTGCTAAGTAAACATTTCTCGTAGTTTGAAACCGCTCAATTGCGGAGCGCGTTTACTGTCCCTAAACTGGGGACCTCATTATGGAGGAGAGTTTAGACCGACTGGCTCATGTCCACACACAAACGCACACTCTCACACACACTCACACACACAGTCCAGGCTGATGCGGCACATTTCCAGACATCAGAGCCACGGACGGTTTTTGTCTTTATCATAATTTTCTTACTTAGCGTGATTCTGCAAAGACGTGCTGCTGTGTTCTACCACTGATGTTGAGGATGAATTCGCCTCAGGATGATTCATCCCTGATGTTAAACAGCCAAGTCTATTTCTGCTCCATTATCATTACAAATCTGCCTGTTAACTGTGTTTGCCCTGCTGTCTCAACTCACTGATCGTTCTCTTTATTAGTGGATACTACATAGAAGATTAGAAGCCGCCTCCTTGCTTGCGTGAGACGAACTGCCAGTGGGAAAGTGCATAAATAGAGTGAAATCAATTGCACTGTACCAATGTTTCCACTCAAAAACACTCCTCTGGGGACTTCCTTTTGAAACTAATTCCATCATAAATATACATGTGTTACACGAAAACACACTGTCTGCCGGCGGAATAACTGTGAATTAATTTGCCTTCAGACACTCTTAAACAAGGCTTGTTAAAGATCTTATCTTGTTGCTAATGGTCCACAGGCATTTATCTTCATTTAGCCAGATGCGCTGCCGTCCTTGGGTGCTGCTAGAGTTGGTCTTTTTTTCCCTTTGCTTGTAATATATATTTTTCTTTTTTTTTTCTTCCTGAAGCACTCAGTTAACCAGCAGAAATAGGCCGACCCCTATCACACCCAGGCACCCACCCGAGACATATTAGTTACAAGGCTTTTAAACCAGTTAGAGGAAATCTTTACTATGAGCAGTATTAACACAGTAAAAAACACATCCAGCCGGCACAGTGGTGATTGATAATTTAATAGGTGGCGCCACTCGGATAGGCTGAGTTTGTGTTATTTTGGTTGCGGCGGTTTGCTTGTTTGTTGTTTGTTCATGCATAATGATTTCTGTGATGTGCAGTGCCAAGTGGAGAATTATGTTCTGCAGTCTTGAGGCCACACAGAGTCCTTAGAGCCGTGCACCTGCACACCAGGAACTGGGGAATAAGACAAACATCAGAAAGAGGCGAGGATTTGAAGAGATGATTTTATTTTTTTTATTGCACACAGAGAAGAACATACAGAGAAACACAGAAATAGAGGTGGGAGGTCAGATATGTTTATAGCCAAGGAAGGTCTCTGAACAGCTGTGGTCGTATGCAAAAGTTTGCCAGACTACTTATTTTATTGATTTTCAGTGAAAAAAATATAAATAAAACACCTGAAAAATATGTTATTTCCGAAGGGGGTTCCCAGACTTTTGCATTCAACTGTGAATGTCCACATCCTGGAAACGAAAACAGATTAAAAGAGTTTCATTGCATGGATTGAAAGATTTAGTTTTTGAGCATTTTGCCTTCTTTATTCAACAGACTATGCAGTAAGCCAGGAGATGCAGGAGAAAGAGCAGAGAAGTGACATTCAGCAAATGATGCAATTGACCAGAAAACCCCAAATTGATTTCAGTTCCATTTTCAAAAAAGCAGATTTGTGATTGATTGTGTAAATTCAAATGTAGAAAAACACACTTAATGCATGTATGTATATGTATCGGAGAAAAGTTAAATTGTCGCAAACCTGCAAAAACTGCACGCTTAAAAAAGATGACTTTTATTACAGAGGCAAAAAGCAAGAACGTCAGTGTATTACTGGTCTAAAAAATATCAAAAGTAGTAATAAAGAGGTTATATTCTGAGCTCAGTGTGTGCTGTGTAATAGAATTGTCTCTTTAAAGATGCTTTTGTAATCAAAGCTGATAAATAATTGCAGAGGTTAAATATTTTGATCAGCAGTTTGCTACAACATCCCAACTTACACACTCGTGCGGTCTATGGGATCTCTGTCAGCACTTCAGGTTGGGCTTTTAAAGTCGGCATACTTTAATTCTCTGCAGTCACCGATACCCCCACCACTCAGCCTCCACCCAAACAACTAGTGCACTTAACACACCATCCTTACACAGTGTGTGTGCATACACACTGACATAATGTATCTCAGAGCTGAAATTCAGCCCTGGCCCAACATTTAATTAGGTTTCTTCAGACTTAATAAGACATATGTCAGAGTTAGTGTTGTGTGACAAGCCTTGATGTGAGATATTATATGGTGCTGCTCTGTAGATAATGCATATTATGTATATAGCTGGTGGTTAACAAGTCTGCTCTAAAGCCTTCTATTCTTCCGTTATGGGACACGAGTACATAAAAATCATCGCATTTCAGCTGTTTGGAGAAATGTGCCTTTTTCCTAAGTTGATTCTGTGCCTTGGAAATCGTTTAGCTCAGCCTATACGGCAATTAATTTTGTTCTTCAACGTAAAATGAGAGAGAAGCAGGATCCAGCCTTATTATACGGGTGCCTTGGGGAGGCGAGGGATTAAGATGGTTCTAATGAGGTGACGGCTGTAATAAGAGTGTCTTCAGCAGGCCTCCAATGCACCACCTCTAAAACACGGCTCCTTATCAGCGAGGTTTAGGAGTCGATAAGAGCCCAAAAAAAATCCTCCTTCCCCCTCGCCTCCTTTTCTGTCTCCCTACACTTCTCCTCCTCTGCCTCCCTCCATCCACTGTAAATGAGTCTGATCCCTTTCAGATGTGATTCAATTAATTTCTCGTAGATTTAATTACAAGCGAAAGAGTCCAAGTTATCCCTCTCCCCTCGATAGGGGGTCCACGCTTTCTAACAAGCTTCCTCTGGCGAGTCAGGAGAGTCTTAATTACGGTTTTTACTTTTCTTTTATCCCGCTTTTTCCCTTGTCTGCTCCTTCTACTCCCTCTGGTCTCATCACTTTATTCTCTCGCTCTCATACATGTTTGTGCTTTTTTATGCATGAATAGGCTAGGAAAGAGGAGCAGCTATCTACTTACTGGTTCCCCAACATTTTGGCTTCACAGCTAGACGATGCTCTGGGTGTGACTCATCATGATTAGTCACAACTAAAGAGTGATGCGTTTTCAGATCGCTTTATTGGAATAGTTTTGGAGTACAGATGTGAGAACGTCTAATAAACTGTAATGCCGATGCTTTTTCTTCTTTTCTTTCATGTTGTTAATCTTTTCGCGACCCCTCTTTTATCTTGCGACCCTGAAACATCTGCTTCATGCGTGTGCCAGCTCCTCCACCATTTCACTTGCCACGGCCGTCATTCATTTTGCACATTTTGCCACAGCTACAGTTTTATCACTGCGTTTGGCTGTCGTCATGTGATGCTTTTTTTGTTCAAGGCCTTTATCAAAACTCATCATTTTATAGCCGCCTCTGTCAAAGTCCAGCCTGCCCCTAAAAAAGTGCTGCAGAGACAGATTTTCGGCAGCAATTTGCCATTCAAATACTTTCCCATTATGCACCAGTGTGAGTGATAACACGCGCCTTTGATAAAAGACAAAAAGAACAAAACAAACTGCTAAGCTTTGGTCTGCCTTCATGAATGTGGCCATTGTTCAAGATAATCATTATCCAAAACACTGCACACTGGCCTAATCTGTTCTAGATAGTATGGAAAATTATGTAAAAACAGCATGATTCCCGGGACATTCTGACACTATAAACGTGGCCGTAGTCAGGTTGTTTGTCCAGCTTTCTGAGTCACCAGCAGCAGGCAGTTGTGAGGTTGTTATGGTGATAGATTACCTGACTACACAAAAACATTCGGCTTTAGCATTTGCATTTGCCGTATTTGTTTATGTAGCCTGTCCTTTTTTTATTCATTTATTAGTTCATATTGCTGTGACTAAGCATAGAGGAGCTGTTCAAAGACCCACAGTGGACCAGCTTTGTGCTGCGACCCTGCATGTGACCCCAGCAGTGCTTTTGTGCCTGTGTGTGTGTGTGTGTGTGTGTGTGTGTTTGTGCCAGTTGTTGTGTGTGTCTCACTTGTGTTTTTCCTACAGGCATCGTCCTCGACCAACCGCATCCTGGACAACCAAACAGTCGCCGAGCTGAAGGCTGAGATCGCCTCTTTGAAGGGTTTACTGCTCAGCAGGTAACAAAGTTATCCAGACCCCTGTCACATGAAACAGACCAGGTGTGTGTGTGTGTGTGTGTGTGTGTGTGTGCGTGTGTGCGTGCGTGCGTGCGTGCGTGCGTGTGTGTGTGTGTCTGTGTGTCTGTGTGTCTGTGTGTGTGTGTAGAAAGGCTTAGGTCTTGGTGTTTTCATGCACTTTTGCATTCCTTTATGCAGTCCATTTAAACTATCTGACAGCGTTAAACAGGAGCAAAGCACCAGCAGCTTGATGTGTCAAACACACTATTTGTTAACGTGTTGCATCTTTATACGTTATTTTGGCCACATTTCATGTACCTCCGTCATTAAAATACATTTCAAACAGTCCTGTTCAGTACCTTTTAAAATGCTCTCGCACTTTAATTTGTTGTACGTGTTTTTATTTCCTTTTTGATTCCGATTAGATAATAAAAACAGCTCGTACAGGTTGAAACACCAACATTCATGTAATTATATGAATAAAAAACATGTATAAATGCAGGTGGCGTCAAAAAAAACAAGCTGCAGTTTCATAACTCCCCTTGGAGAGCATGTACACATATTGGTTGTGAAAGTTACCAGTTGACTTTTGAAACTAGTTTGACAAATCTTTATTCAGGGAACACATACTACTGTGATGACTGAAGCATGAAAGGTTGTACTGTACATGGGGGGAAATAACCCAGCCGGCTCCCACTTAATGATTACGACAAAGTGATATAACTGAGTTCACTCTTATGTGCTGAGGAGTCCCAGGAGATTGGGTTGAAAGCCAAGAAAAAGGCAGACCAAGACTCACAGTACATATACAGTCATGGAAAAAATGATTAGACCACCCTTGTTTTCTTCAATTTCTTGTTCATTTTAATGCCTGGTATCACTAAAAGTATTTTACCTGAAGAATCCAATGAACATGACAAAAAATGCAGCTGATTCCATAATGCTTTATGTCCTATTTGATGTGCTTCAGCTTCATTGTATTCCAGGGTCTATAAGAGGACATTTCATGTCATCAGCAGCACATGTAAAGGTCTACAGTGGTTTTCTGCTGACATTCAAGCCATAGCACAACTCAGAAGTTGTCAGCTCTCACATAACGCCTAAAACTAAAGAATTATGTGAAGCCACAAAGGCAGCCATCTTGGCATTGCTGGAAATTGGCATGAGTGAGAGACAGGTAGAGAAAATAACTGGAGAGCATGCCAAGACCAATGGCTGCAGTCATCAAAAACAATGTTTATGCAATCAAGTACTAACTCCTGTGTGGATCATGTGACTAAAACAGACAGAAGAGAAAACATGGAAAACCTAAAAGCACTGTGTTTGGCAGAACAATGCCATAGCTATTGATGTATTTTTGTTGTTATCATTGTATTTGTCCAAACAAATGTACCTTTAGTTGTACTAGACATTAAAATTAACAAGAAATTGAAGAAAACAAGGGTGGAATAATAATTTTTTTTTCATGACTGTATTGTCCCTGGAGGTCAGACTTTAAATCTTACGAACTCACTTCTTTTGTACTGCGCTGCTATAGAAGGTTTGAAAGTTTGTGTATGAATACATAAAACAAAGGAATACATAATGTCACATTGCTCTTGCAAATTGCACACTTGATTGCACCATTCTTTTGCTTCACAACTCGACCAATTAGCATACTGCAGGCATCAGCTGGTCCTCTGCGCGTTAATGCTTTTATTGGGAGCAGAATAAACACATATGTGCACAGTTGGTCCAGCTGAACTTTATGAGTGCAAAATGAAGGATGGATGTAGCAAAGAAAACTGAGCGAAAAATACACCAGATCCCGATTACATGTAGTTTTTCCTGTAAAATCAGATTGTACCTACAATGTAAATAACGAGGTGTAAGGCAGGTTATGCTGCTGCTGTGATACGGTGTCTCTGTATACTGCTAGATGTTCCCTCATTCTTTCCTGCTTTGTTCCTCAATCTAGTCAGGCGCAGCCCAGCTCAGTCGGGCCCATTAGCATGCATGATTATGTATCAGTGTCTATAATGAAGCCTGAAGTAAGAGTGTACATCAGAAAAGCAGCAAGGGCAAAAACTGCCTCAGAACTGTCTAGTTGAGCATGTTTTGTTCCCCTCATACATTCTAATCAGTAATAATCCCTTTGTCATTTGCCTTTTTGACTTCATCCTGACTCCCACAATGAGTTTTCTGGCAAAGACTTGAATCGCTAAAAATAAAGGCTGTGTATCACCATCTGTCTCTAAACTTGTTCCCTTCCTTTCCGCATGATCCAAATCATCTCCAAACTGTTTTTTAAGCCCCAAGAAGTGCAGAACCCATTCAACGTTGTCTTTTTGATCTTAAAAGCTGCAGTCGGTGTAATTAAAAAATCTCGGAGCATCTTCACCAGGTGTGCTGAACATCTGGCTATTTGGGGGAGAAAAACCATTTTCTCTGCTGTAATTATGAGAATTAGATGGGGTGCTTAGAGTGTGGCTGCATGCAAAGACGTAAACCAGCGTTGAGGCTGTGTTCTCACTCAACACCTGACTGGAAGCTATATATAGTTTTGTGGTCACAGTATGTCCAATTATGGCTGATTACATCGTGGGAAAGCGCTCTGTCTTCACACATTTTAAACACAGTGAGGTTTGATGAAGTTGTGATCAGGCCTAATTTTGTTTAACGCTCTTGCCCCCCCCCCCCCCCCCCCCCCCTCCCGCCCCACAGGAGACAGTTCCCTTCGACTCCCACTATTCCTAAGATCCCCTCGTGGCAGATTCCCCTGAAGCCGCCCTCAGCGTCCGGGGCACCGTCCGTAAACCACACCAACAGCAGCAGCGACATCTCCCCAGTCAGTAACGAATCCACCAACTCTTCCCCCATCAAAGATGGACACCACAGCCCCCAGGATGCACTGGGAGGGCCTGATGGAGCCCACGGGATCAACGGGGATGCTGTGGGCCTGGGTGCAACGCTGCCACTAGATCAGGTCCGCATGGAGGTGCAGGGGGAGGAGGAGAAGGAGGAGGAAGAGGATGATGTAAGCCATGTAGAGGAGGAGGAGGAGGGTCTGAGCATGCAGACAGAGGATCGGCGAGGTGGGGATGGACAGATTAACGAACAGGTGGACAAACTGAGGCGGCCCGAGGGTGCCAGCAACGAGAGCGAGGTTGATTAGACGACAGCAGAAAGCACAAAAACACTCTCCGAAACACCGCTTCTCATCTCTGCCGACGCCTCTGCTCCGCTCTGCTCACACACATTCTGCTCGTTTTTTTGTTTTTGTTTTTTAAAAATGTTTAATCTGTGTTCACTCTCTGTTTCCGCCCGTTTCTGTCACAACATAGTGTCGAGCAGAGTGAGGAGAAGGCGTGGGCGTCAGAAGATGCTAAACTGACAAATATTGGAGTGTTTAGTGACACACGGCTTGCCACAGTTCACTTTTGATCATGCAAACTAAAGACTGCATGCCGAGCCAAGTGTTGTTAGGGTTCTTTGAAAGGAGAAATGACGAGCAATAGTCAAATCAGAGCGACTTTAAACGCCTGTATGCAGTACTAGCCGTGGGTGACTTACTGCTTTTAATTTTCATGATTTGATCAGATAATTCACGGCTTTGCCTTGGTGTCCTTGTAATTGTACTAAAGGCTCTTCTTCAGACCAAAGAGGCAGCGCTGCACAGAATATCTCTGCTGCAATAGTGCGGCTGTGGGTCAGGAATCATATGTTGGTACTTCAGTCTCAAAGTTACCGTGAGCTTCCAGTGGAGCATTAGCAGAGTTTGTCTCCCTGTTGATGGCAATAGGAGAGGACAAGCTCTTCCAGGGCCGGAGCTTTTAGCCTCTTTTATGTGTCCTTTCGCATTGGTGTCAGTCTGTCAATAATTCACAAGGCCAGCAGGGTGGCATTTGGGTGAAATAAAAGCCCTGAAATTCGAGATTAGAATGTGATGACGGGCTTTGTTCCATGCCGGTGTCAGAGTGCTCATACGCTCAAAGGAGGGGAAGATGAATGTTTTTTCCCTGCTTTCCTTTATCACTGAGGGCTGAATTGTGCGTCTTTGCGAGTGTGTTTGTGCGTGGCAGGCGAGAAAACCCAGACTGTCTGCTGAGCTGTATCTGTGTCTCCAGCAGGGCAGCTGATTTGGTTTGTGAAGTATGTTAATAATCAAATGATCAACAAATAACAGATGTATTAGTTCATGCAGCTTGAAATGTCAAGGAGGCTAAAAGCGGAAATCTAATACAGAAAGCCCAGTTGCATTGTATTATTTTCTGTGACAAACCCTCCGGTCCAAATTACGTAGAGCCTCCTACAGTGAGTAATCTTTACAGAAAACGGCGCCAATATTTTGTAATTAAGCTGCAGTAAGACAACGAGTGCTGCCACAGATGGAAGTTGCAGAACTCGTATCACTTTTGTTTTTTTTCTCTCAGTGTGGAGGTGGATAGGGGAAGTTAAAAAAAAAAAAATGTCCCATGATTGAAAAGGAAAGTAATAAATGAATACTTGACTTATTGAATTACTCACTCGGTCTCAGGCTAACAAGAACAGTCCATGAGTGAGAAGAAGGGATATCAGCTCTTGTGCCATTTTCCATCTTCATCACATGACCTTCATGGAAACAGAAAAGGTAGAGGGACACTGCACATTACCGAGACACTGAGCCTGACCTGCACATTATGTTTAGTTATGTTGATCAAGATTAAGTACTGAATGATGACACAACATGGCAGTATGCTGTAAAGTATATTTTTGGATGTAGTAGAAATGAATTTTTGTGGATGAAATAACTTTTGTTAAAATAATTACAGAGTTACCATGCTTTGCAAACACTGTAGATTCAGTAATTGGTCCTAACCTGCTGATCACTGTCTGAAATTCAGCCATAACTAATAAATTTGGTTTATCTGCAGAAGAATCTCCGTTACTTTTATTTTAAACCAGCTAGACACAATATACACTCTACTGTATCTACTGTACCATTAAAGGATAATCCTAGTATTACTGGGATTTTCATGTTTATATTATAAAACTGTTATTAAATTCAAATCACACAGAACGTGTTCTTTAAGTGGGTTGTGCAGTTTTTCTTTGTGGTTATTTCTGATCTCTGAGATGTTTGTGTGAATGCTGCTGCGGGTGCTCAAGTGCAGGAAGATTTTCTGTAGGACTTATTTTCTGTTTGGCTTAAAAAAGGACTTTTTGTTAGTTTTTTTGCTTATTTTAAATTGCATTTGCAAGTTTGAGCTTATATATTTAGATTTTTTTATATAAACCCAGCATGCCTGCATATCGAATAAAAATCCAAAGGTCTTCAAATGCCAAGATCATTTTAGGTGAAATCTTCAGATGAATCTTTGTGGTTCCTGAGTTTTTTTGTTTTGTGTCGACTGCTAACCAGCTGTAAGGTATCAGTAACACCAGATACAGACGAGAACGCTTCTATTTTTGTGTATATTGTACGTAACCATGAATCACCTTCTACTCAATTATGAGAAAGCGTGACAGGGCAGGGACTTTCAGAGCCCCTTTTTTAAGCTTTCTCTCCACTGATGAGTAGACAGGATTATACTTTAAATGTGGAAATTTTTTTTTATTTCTGTCGGTGCATCATCAGTGCCTATTTTTTTGATTTCTGTAGTGTGAGTTCTGCTTTCTAAAATGGGGTTTGTCATTCCATTTTCAATGCCGTGACGATGTTGAAGAAAGCCTGATTGCTGATTTAAATTTGATTTCCAGTCATTATTGCTGAACCCAAAGGTACAAAAAAACCTCTGTGGTGGCATGAGATGGGCGTAGAGATGGTTGAAAAAAAAGGACAGAGCAATAGTTGCAGCAATATAATGCAAGTTAAGACTGTTAAAACGTCATTTATGGGCTTAAACTAGTTTTAGCTATTTAAAACTTTTGCTGTAAAGGTGGAAACGCTGGTGTTGACTACTGATTTCACTCATGCGTCTTCTAGCATATAAAAAGCACCATATGGACATGTTAACAAGGTTGAAAATTTGTTTTTCACATTAGTCCTGTGTTTAAATGAGCCTTACTAATGCTGCATATGGTTTAGCATGTGAGCGTTAATTTTCCTAATTTGTCTAAGAAAATAACTTGTACAAAACTTGCTGATGTGTGTAATGTGCATTTTTAAAAAGTCCTCAGATTTGTCCTGGCCCTCCTCTAAGCAGCACCAACAGAGTAATTGTTTTTATTATTATTTTGCTCTACATGTCCTTATTTCTTGTCACAACTTGGTCTGCATTACCCAAAATACAAATCAGCAGCTGACATCAAGACTTCTAGTGGTGTAGTGCAAGGAGTAGCTGATGTAGCCTTGACCCCATTGACCTGTCATCAGACTCCCTTTGGAATCACAAAAGACTTTATATACTTGTTTCAAATATGTAATAGTACTCCTCAGACTTTGGAGAAGCTTTAATTGAAGGCCAGCCAATAGGTTTTCATTTCTTTGAACCAAACCGTTGGACTGACTGCTTTCATTGTGTTTACACAGAAGTCCATGTTGCAGCAGATGTACAATCTCTCGTGTTGATTTCGATCCAGCTGCATCACGTCGGGTGCAATTGATCCTCTCATATGCAACCTATATCCTAATGACATGCTGCTTTAGATTTACATAGAATGACATAAAAGAGGCTGTTCAACAAGTATGTGAGAAGGTGTTCCTCAAGTTATGACTGTGGAAAATCCATGTAACATCTAAAGTTAATGTGTCCTCTGTCACATCTTTGTTAAGTAACCAGATTTCTGTTAACTGTTTGGAAACAGTTCTCAGAGTTTTAGTTCTCAGTATCAACATAACACATCAAATCACTACTTGTTTTCCTAATGTGTGGTTTTCCATGGCTGGGTTAAAAAAAAGCCAGTTTTTTCCCCTCAATATTACCATGCATTATCAGGTGTATGAATTTAATTTATCAAGGTCTAAATGATCAATAGCATTTCACATATTGATGAGGTGTATAAACTTCTCAGAGGCTCGATACCACATCCCTTTGTAATCCATTAACCTCTCCCTGGAGTTCAGGCCAACCTTAGATTTATAGGGACCTACAGTAATAAATCCACTTGTACATCATTTAGTGTCTTGGGGGATTTGCAGTGCATTCCTGTCCAGAAAGCGCCATCTATCCTACCCTCATATTCTCATCTACATTTTAAGAGTCTCAACAACATCCATTGCAGTTTGCATACCCATTCAGAAACCTTGTGCCCATTTAAATTTTATTTCCCGGTTAGAGCGAGCACATTAGCCGGTAACCAGCGCCTCTCAGTGTGGCAGCGCACGGAGGGATTGTTTGTCCAAAGCAACACCTTGGTTTTGACACCATTTGGCTCCCCGGTTGGGAGCCTTAACCTCATCAATCTTGCTGCTAAACGGAGAGCACTCAATAGGATAGTGTATCGACGCGCTCTGAACTCCATTGTTCACTGGAACTGAGCACTCAGCAGGTTAGAGGGCTGAGTGTCTCCCTGGATCAATGCAAGAGTTGTTAGCCCATAGCAGCAGCAGCAGCAGCAGTAGTCAGAGGGCTACCGTGACTCTGTCTGCACCATGCACACATCATCTCCACTCATTTAAAACTCCTCCTGGAGTCCTTGAGTGTTGATCCTGGTCCAGCTTTTGTTTTGTTTGTTTTTTTTTCTCATTGCACTGATTGAGATGATTTACATCCAACCAACACAGGCCCGGTTCTTCAAGCATCAAGCTCCGCCCAGCTTCCAGACATGTAGCTCAAAGGGGAAGTGTCCTGTGATTTGCATAGGAAAGGTCACAGTCAATGCAGGTAGAGCAGGCCTGAGGATGAAATGATTATTCTTCCTCTTCCCTGTGAGATAAGATGCATGTTGTATGTATCTGGGAGCGATCTGATGTTATGTGTGGCCGGCCTTTAGAAACACCACCAGTTGCGTTACCCCTCTGGAGATATCCATTTACTCCTTGTGAATCCATGTTTCTACTGATGTTATCACTATCTGCTGTGAAGATCTGTTAGTCTTCTTTCCAGATGTTTCCATTAAAACAGATTTTTGTATTTCAGTGTTTTAGTGTCTCACAATCAGAGAGGCTCTAAGAACAGCTGTGATGTAAAAGACTGATAATGTGTTGGTTAACAGATCAGTCAACTGCTTTGGTTCAGACTGAATTTCAACTACTGGATGGATTGGCATGAATTCATCTTCCACAAAGGATGAATCCTAATGACTTTGGTTATCCATTGATGTTTAATCAAGTGCCACCACCAGGTCAAAGTTTTCATTTATCTGGTGAAACATCCACCTGATATATCAGCATCAAATTTTGAATTGGTGTTCATGGTTTCTAGATGATGTATCCCCTTGTTAACTATTCACTTTTCTTCTTAATTGTGCCACCGTCAGGTTGACATATTGTGTTTTAGCGAAATGTCTCAACGGCTAATGGATGGATGGACATTAAATGTGATAAAAACATTCATACTCTCCTCAGGATGAATCCTTTGTCAAAATTGAAACTTTTTAAATAACATGTCACAAAATGTCCCATTATTCAAAGCTGCATTTTGTACAAATAGCTAATTAACCAGTAATAACATGATAGCATGCTGTAACATGGTACACCTGCTAAACAACCGCATGCTGATGTTAACATTTAGCATTTAGCTCCAAGCTAAATGGTGGTGTAAGTTCAGCATCAGAGAGCCACTAGCATAGCTGCTCTTTACATTTTAAATATTAATGGTTTTATATTCTACATAGTCTTATAATTTAATGGTTTGTCTCTGACTGATGCATTTCCTCAGCAGTGAAAGTAAGGAAGCATGGGTCACCTCCAAAAGCTCTCTGTGGCTGTCTCTCTAAAAGCAGCTTGCCAGTTCTGAGTGGCTGCTGAACACCGGCTCCTTCCTGGTGAAAATGAGAACATTTGACAAGCCAAGGTCACCAGGGGGCTTTGCCTGTATAAGGCTTCAATCGCAGGGCCCAGCGAACACTGCAAAGTCATAAAGCACTTTGTCATCACTCGCTATATAAACTCTCAACAATCAAGTGGGATCACATTCCCTCCCTCCCACCCTCCCACTCTGTGTGGCCTGTGTCACTTGATTTTCTCCTGGCGTGGTTTCAAATCCAAATGGAGTTTGCGGATACTGGAAGGCTGTCATGTGAAAGGCTGCTGGGCCTCTTTTGGACCTGAAGGAAAGCTTTACTTACCTCGCTGACAGGTAAAGGAAGGCGCTGCTAAGGAGCACTGGGGGAAAACAACAGCAGGCTGCTGTATAGAACAGGGAGGTGGATACCGGCTGCCTGTTTTTATGAATGGTCCAATAATGAGCCATCAGGAGCGTGGTGGCCATGAGAACACGAAGGGAGACAAGAAGTAGAAAAAAAATCGGATGCCCTTGTCCTGCATTGGTAGAGATATTGGATTATCCGAGGGAAGGCCTGTCAGCCTGCTGAGGGACCACGGCTGCAGGCGGCGCAGGGGCAACAGGTGCGAAGCTCGCCAGCGTTTGTGCAAATTAGACTAATCACAGGGCCTGACTGTGGAGCACCTGAAGCATGCTAGTGGCCAGGCAGGCAGGAATGGGGAGAGATGGGGGAGAGAGAAGGAAATAAAGGGGGAGAGTCCTGTACTTTCTTCTCATTTTGCTTTCGCAATGGGCCTCGTGTTCTGTTAAGCACAGCTAGTCAACTTTATACAACATATCTCATAGCATTTGCTGGGTCCATATATAATTGCGAGACTTTTTGTAACATAGTTGACAGGTGTCATTTTTGTTGTTTTCAGGCCTAAAATCAACATGGCTGCCTATAACCAAACACCACATGGCATTTTTACAGAAACATTCTTCTAAATATTATATATACAATTCAGTAAAATTGAAAGTTATTTATAAAGATATTGTAGTAAACCTGTTGACATGCCATAAATCCACACTTGACTCACACACTACTTTATATTAAATAACTCAGAAAGCCTTGGAGTCTGGCCAGTCTTTTCTTCAGGAGGAAATGACATCATGTGGAGCAGGTCATGTGATCTGGAATTAACACACTTCCTTGAGAGGTGTTTTTGTAATGGGGAACTTAGTGGAAAGTGATTTCTGGGACACATACTCAAGGATGCAAAAAGTATAACAAGGGCCCAAAGCTTTGATTATACTCTAGTGCAGACATGCAAACAGACAGCTGCAGACACTCACAGATGTTACTTTACTAGTCTGTGGGAGACTGGCTTGAAAAAGTCTGTTGCATACATGAAACAGGTTTCAGTTTTGTAGTCAATGCAGACACACTACTGCAGAGCATTTGCCCTTGTGACATAATCGCTGAAATATTTGGCTTCACACAGATGGGTGCGGATGGATCTGTGGAGGCTCCTGCTGACATGAGGAGATGATAAAATTTCTAAAATGTCACACAGTTGTTGAAAGTGCAACACTGGCCTAAGTCACCAATAGGACTTAGATGGAGGAGACTGGTGTTTGCGTCTCAAATGGAACCATCATTCTTAGATGGAAAAATTGTTTACTTTCAGTTTTCACAATTTGGCTAGGTTAAGGCACCAAAACTACGTGGTTTGGTTTAGGAAAATATCCCACTTTGGTTGACACTTTTACAACAAAAACTAATTGGTCGACGCTGGGATAATTCTATACACCAAAACTATTTGGCTTTATGAAGGAGAACAGCAAAGTTTGGGTTAGAATACAACCTTTTCACATGTTAGAAGCATCTCCTCCTTTTTCTGAGTTACCCGGGTAACGAGTCCTGCCCCATCTAACATATGTTTAGTTGGGTTAATAAACAGAAAATATGTTAATCTGAAACGTATTTGTGATGCATCACAAACAACCATAATCGGGCAGAAAATACATTTTACTCAAAACATAATTAGGAATGCATTTTTGGTAAGCATGGCTGAATTTTCTGATGTTTTCAACACTGATTTCATTTGCCTTTCAGTGACGTCTAAAACTGAACAAATGGAGTCAAACACCGAGATTACATTGCAGTAACAGTTAGGGAACTTTTAGGAACTTTAATTTGGTGAGTTTGTGGATGAAAGACAAGATGCCATTCAGCACATGTATTAACAACAAAAGCACTCAGAGCGCAGTACTCCGCCACGGCTGCTCAGTTGTTGTATCATTTCTGATGGATAAGTCCTGATAAGTCCACAGCACTGGATTTGTAGTAGGATCGCAATCATGTGATCGTCAGCAGGCAGCTGACGTAGCGTTCACTTGTAGTCATGGTTACAGTGGCGTCGTGCCACCATCTTGTAATGATACAGAAATCTTTAACAAATCCGTGGATCCAGACTATAAGCTGCATCACTGCCAAAATCTAATCACTTGGTCCTTGTGTCATTTCTGACCTTCCCTGAAAATTTCATCCAAATGTTTTTGAGTAATGTTGCGAACAGACAGACAAACGTATGCCGATAGTCACATGACTTTGCCGTGTTCCTTTGTGGAGTAATTTCAACAAGGTACAAATAAATATTTGAAGAACACAAAATGACTTAACTAAAAGCAGAAAAAGCAAGAAGTTAAAGGTTTTACTTTACATAAGTCTTTCCGGTTTTTGATTTTAGAGATAATTCCACCAATATAAGCATATTTAGGTGATTATCAGTCCTGTCATTTTTGCGAGCTTTCTAACAATGAATGTATTTACCAAGGAGGTTTTCTAGTTTTTCAGGTTAGAACCAAAACCCATCGACAGTCTGGAGGAGCCTAAATGTCTCTACTAACACTTCAAAATGTATTTTTGTCTTTCAATCTAACTGTGTCCAAGACTAATGTTTATTTTTATCATATTCCAAGGTCTAATGTAATGTAAGTAATGGTGACTTTTTAATCCACAACATTTAGAGGCTCATTAAGCTTAAGATTCACAAGGCCAGGACCTCTAGCTTGCCAAGTGTAGGCATTGAATCGCTTCTTTTGTCGAGCTCCAGCTGTCCACAGGCCCAAACCTCCAGCCAGCAGAAGACACGTGTGAGTATTGATGGGTAAAGCAGGATGGACTGTGAAAAAGGAGGAAGGCTGTACATTCACTGACCTTGTCCTCCAAAATTGGCATGGATTGTCACAGCGAAATACAATCCACATTTACATGCCCTTAGAGGGGAGGAGGGCGAGTGAAAAAAATAATCCCAAAATCCCTCAGTGGACGCCCAATGTCTTGTTTTGGAGGGTCTGCGGTACTCAGAATTCTTCTGGTAACAGAAACCCAAAGTGAATGATGGACGTTTTCTATTATTAGCATCAGCAGAATCTTCTCAACCTTTGCTTCTTCCATGCTACAAATATCACATTGCTGATGTATTCCATATTAAATTACTGAGTTTTAGCCGAGCCGTGCTGTGCAGTGTCTGTTATCAACAACCATAATGTGGAAGATTAGCACACACATGATGCCCACCTGTTGCCGAGCTCTGTTTTATGAAGGTCACAGCTGTGATACTGAAACCGGTCTTTTTTAAGGCTCTCATGATGTTCATAAGAGGGGGCTGCTGATATTCAAGAGTCATTCAACAGAAATAAAGCTGATTGTGACGCTTTCATTTTAAATGTATCACAACAGTTGTGCTTCAATGTGACCAACTGGAGATGAGATGAAACTCTTAACCTTCAGCAACATGTCAAGTATTTTATTTCATCCTTAAAAAAAAGACTCAGAAACATGCTGTCTGTTTATCACCACAGTTGTCACATTTCTGTTAGACCTAGCTGATCCCAAATCAGCGACTCTTGACTACATGGGGTTGACATTAATAGTATAATTAGTTGACTTATTTAGCTTTAGACACTTTATGGCGCATTTTACAGTTTTGTACATTTTTTCCTCTTTGGATACTTTACACTTTATTGTGCAATTTGTATCTTAGTATATTTTTATTTTATATTTACTCTGCCAAGGAACGCGGCGGAGTTACGTGACAATCGGTATTGGTTTGTCTGTCTGTTTGCAACATTACTCAAGAACGGACTAATGCATTTGGATGAAATTTTCAAGAAAGGTCAGAAATGACACAAGGACCAAGTGATTAGATTTTGGCAATGATGCGGTTTATAATATAGATCCATGGATTTGTTCAAGATTTTTGTATCATTGCGAGATAGCGGCACGGCATCACTGTAACTATGAGAACAAGTGAACACATGATTGCGATCCTACTACAAATCCACTGCTGCGGACTTATCGGGACTGAAGCTACATGTCTACTAGATGCGTTTTCCCTGCATGTAAACGTATCTGAAAATGTCCCGCTTGGTGGGCATGTATTTGAAGCCAGTAGCCAGTGTTCAACTCCTGCTGACCTTCTTCTCCAACTATCCTGCCCCTGATTGGAAAAACGCATCGACTCGGCAGCTGTCTGTTCATGGATTTTAAGTCGGACCAACACAGCAGCTCGGTCAGAAACTTTCTCTTTTATTACGATAACACTTCAGCGAAAAGTATTTTTGAAAGCATTTGAGGCAACAATAACCTGTGCAGTAGTTGAATCTGTCCTCGTTTTAATTCACCAACAGCTAGTTTAGACGTTTGACGAAAGTTTTGCAATGCGTCAGACCTCCGCACGCTGTGTCAAATTCGAGTCTACTTTATGCAAATGAGCTGCGATGTGTTACATAGACAATGAATGGGATGTGGGAAATTGGCGGATCTAGTGGGCACGTACCTTTATCCATCAGAAATGATACAAGGAAAAATTGATGAAATTCTGATGGTGTTTCTGAGTCCCAACAATTCCCGCCGCCCGCTACGCATTCGGTATCCGTACATAACGTACACATGCATAACACACGCCTGTACTCACCGCAAGGTCATTTTCTTTGTGGGTACATCTATATTAAATGTCCACATTCTATGTTGCCGTGATTTCTGATCCTCAGTAACTAATAAACAAATGCTGCTTTTCTAAATAAAATACTGCATTTCTGACAATGCCATAAGAGGGAATGAACAGCCTTGGCAGAGTACGGGGCTCTCTGAGTGCTTTTCTCGTTTTATGTTGTGTTAATGGTCACTTTACTCTTTCTGCTTGCTACTTTGACAGCAGAATTTCCTCTTGGGGTTCAATAAAGTTTTTCTATTCTGCATTTCCCATGGTTTCATAGTAAAACTAGAAAAGCACTCAGAGAGCGCAGTACTCCGCCAAGGCTGCTCAGTTGACGTATCATTTCTGACAGATGAAATCTTTAATAAAAAAATTACCTTGCGCTGAGCACAGGCATGTGTTATGCATGTGCATGTTATGCATGGATACCGAATTGTGTGTAAATTACTCTTATAAAGGTCTGTTAATCAGTTCCCGACATACTAAACTATGACGTTTTTGTGAAATTTTGGACGACATACTAAACTATGACATTTTGGTCACATTTTGGACGACATACTAAACTATGACGTTTTTGTCACATTTTGGACGACATACTAAACTATGACGTTTTTGTCACATTTTGGACGACATACTAAACTATGACGTTTTTCATCACATTTTGGACGACATGGACGACATAGTAAACTATGACGTTTTTGTGAAATTTTGGACGACATACTAAACTATGACATTTTGGTCACATTTTGGACGACATACTAAACTATGACGTTTTTGTCACATTTTGGACGACATACTAAACTATGACGTTTTTGTCACATTTTGGATGACATACTAAACTATGACGTTTTTCATCACATTTTGGACGACATGGACGACAGTAAACTATGACATTTTGGTCACATTTTGGACGACATACTAAACTATGACATTTTGGTCACATTTTGGACGACATACTAAACTATGACGTTTTTGTCACATTTTGGACGACATACTAAACTATGACGTTTTTCATCACATTTTGGACGACATGGACGACATAGTAAACTATGACATTTTGGTCACATTTTGGACGACATACTAAACTATGACATTTTGGTCACATTTTGGACGACATACTAAACTATGACGTTTTTGTCACATTTTGGACGACATACTAAACTATGACATTTTGGTCACATTTTGGACGACATACTAAACTATGACGTTTTTGTCACATTTTGGACGACATACTAAACTATGACGTTTTTCATCACATTTTGGACGACATGGACGACATAGTAAACTATGACATTTTGGTCACATTTTGGACGACATACTAAACTATGAAGTTTTTGTCATATTTTGGATGACATACTAAACTATGAAGTTTTTGTCATATTTTGGACAACATACTAAACTATGACGTTTTTGTCACATTTTGGACGACATACTAAACTATGATGTTTTTGTCAAATTTTGGACAACATACTAAACTATGACATTTTTGTCCCATTTTGGACGACATGCTAAACTATGACATTTTGGTCACATTTTGGACGACATACTAAACTATGACATTTTGGTCACATTTTGGACGACATACTAAACTATGACATTTTTGTAACATTTTGGACGACATACTAAACTATGACATTTTTGTCACATTTTGGACGACATACTAAACTATTATGGTAAGGTTCTCTTTGAAAACAAAATCATCATGAATTTTGGCACAAATAAAATGCCATAGTATACTATGTTGGGAAAAAAATGCGATTTTTCAACATGTTGTAAAAATGTGCCATATGATGAAATAACGTAAACTGGGGCGTGAAAAACACTCCAGAAAGGTTTTCTTTGAGAAAAAAACATCATGAATTTTGGCGTAAAAAAAAAACGCCATAGTATACTATGTCGAAAAAAAAATTCGATTTGTCAACATGTTGTGAAAACGTGCCATATGATGAAATAATGTAAAGGAGGCTGTGAAAAACACTCCAGAAAGGTTTTCTTTGAAAAAAAAATCATCATGAATTTTGGCGCAAAAAAAACGCCTTACTATACTATGTCGAAAAAAAATGCCATTTTTCAAACATGTTGTAAAAACGTGCCATATGATGAAATAATGTAAAGGAGGCCTTACTATACTGTCAAAAAAAACCGTCATTTTGAGAATGTTAAAGGGTTAACTTAACATCTGTAAACAAAACAAAAACGTATCAACAAAGTTTTCTGTTAGAGTTTGTGTTCTTCTAAGTTTAACTCCAAGATTTTAAATACTTTCATTTACTGCAAATGAATATCTACTCCAAATGTCTCACTAATAATCATTATCAGCCTTAAAAACCCACAAAACACCCCTCTATACTGGACCAAACTTAGTACAGTCCGGTTCCCCCTTCTATAAATCTGCTTGGAATCTTCCACTTCCTGTTTGTCAAAGTGGCCTTCTAACTGGACAGGTTTTGTTGGAGCTCATGCAACAAACATTTTGGGTAAGTGCACTTTAATATGGATGGATGACACTGAATTAGAGTCTGTTTTAATGAGACTGAGTTAAGATGTGTAGCTCTGTCATTGAATAGGAAATTATTTCTCAGAATTCACAGAGAAAAGTCTGAAATGTTTGCTAGGTTAGCGTCCCACATGTTCTTTGGCTCAGCTAAAGCTAACTCTCTCCAACTTCTGGATCTCTGGAGTTGCTTGTTGTTAAAATATCTAGCTAGAGGTGCTGAAGCTCAGAAAGTCTGAGATGTTTGTTCAAAATAAGCTCATTCTCAAGTCTGATCTGAACTGTCCTCTTTTGTTTGAACTTTCCCTAAACTTAGGAGTTAATGACAGAGCAGCACATCCAGACTCGGTCTCATTTATGTAGAGATTAAACTTCAGTGTCATTCATTGATGTTAAAGTGCAGTTTTTCAAATGTTTGTTGCACATCCTCCCGACCAAACCAGTCCAGGTGGAAGACGATGTAAAGAGAAAGCTCCAGAGGATGAATATCACACATTTACGTTGGAAATAAATGTCCTTTAATTAGACATTGTCATGCAAATTTGGATTTCCCTTTGTTGAGTGTTTTGTTGATGTTGGTTTCTAAATGTTTTCTGACACTCGGCCCCACAGATTAAAACCTTTTACGGCTCACAAGCTGCAACAATTCACACATTATCAACTATCTTTCTGACGAAACTAAGATAAAAAGTGAAAAACTGCCTGATTCCTGCATCATGAATGTAAATCTTTTTGGTTTTTATGGCAGTAAACTGAATATATTTGGGTTTGACATTTTATAAACCAAAACAAGAAATGAATTAGTGGAGAAAACAATCAACAGATTAATGGACAAAGAAAATGTGTTTTCCAACAAATATGGCTGAATTACTCCAACATTACAAGATACATACAATTTTAATTCAGTTTTTTTATATAACGCAATTACAGGTCAAATTGTCTCAACGCACTTTATTTTTATATTTTTTGTCATTTAAAATATGACAAAGTAAGAAATTTAAACCTCTTGACTAATCCAATTTATTATTTGGTTTTTAAGAGACTAATGGACAATTAAAATAAGTTTTTCCACTAAAACTAATAAACATGAGGTCAAATAGAAGGAAGAGTTTTAAATACTGCAGTCCCACGATGACAAGAATAAAGTTTGTCAACAAAAACTAAATCTGCTGGTGGATTCCATGAAAGTCCTAATAAATGATAATAAAGTGTGATACTGAAGGTTTGTGGTGCTAAAAATGTCCAAGTAAAGATATGAAGTTGAACATGTGGATGGAGGTTGATAAAAGTTGACCTCCCTTCATTTCTCTGGAGCCGACTCCATGGATTTTATGGATGGTGGTTAAAGACCTGCTCTTCTAGTGGTCTTCCTTCTAGTCGCTGTAAAAAGTCAGTCCATCCTGGCCGACTTCAACATCTCTTCATGACAAGTTGTTCTGCCTCGGACCTGGTGGAAACTCCAGAAACTCGGGAAAACCTGTGGAGACTCGAGGAACTCCTCGAGACTCGAAGAACTCGTCGGGCGGGGGAAGGTGTGGTGGGTGGTGGGGGTAGGTGGGGGAGTAGAGGGGGGAGGCCGCCACCCACCTCCCCACCTACTCTCCGCCCTGACTCCACCCAGACTCCGCCTTGGCTCCACCCATGTGGTCACTTGAGGAACTACGATGCCAAAGGGACGACGAATTTATGTCTTTTCATCTGATCTGTAGCTCAGTGAGTTAAGGATTTGCCTATGGAGCTGCAGGTCGCTGGTTCAAGACCAGACACTTCTTAAATTTTCTCTAAATTCTGACAAAGACAAAGAAAGTTAAAGGCCGGTGGTGGGTCTTGAACCTGCGACCCTCCAGTCCGTAGTCTGTCTTCTTATCCCCTGAGCTATTCGCTCAGATACTAATTCTTCTTTTTTTTGCGCATTTATCATCTATTTTTTGTCGTTTTCAAGTTTTTTTTTTACTCGAGTCTCGACTCGACCGTTTTTCTCAGGGGGTTGGACTTCAGGAGGGTTGCTGGAGGGTTGAACCCTCAGTTCCAAGACTTTACAAAGCCTCCACACCTCCCGAGTCCTCAGGACCTGAGCTTTCACACAGTCTGAGGGCTGAAATTTTCTAAGTCCCACAGTAGTTCTCTGTTAGACTGAACTTTCAGACAGTCCAAGGACTGATATCTTCTAAGTTCCTGAGCAGTTCTCTGTTAGTTTGAACCTTCAGACAGTCTGAGGACTGAAATCCTAAAAGTTCTTGAGTAGTTCTCTGTTAGTTTGAACCTTCAGACAGTCTGAGGACTGAAATTTTCTGAGTTCTTGAGTAGTTCTCTGTTAGTTTGAACCTTTAGACAGTCCGAGGACTGAAGTTTTAAAAGTTTCTCAGTACTTCTCTGTTAGTTTGAACTTTATGGTTAACAGAAGCCTTAAAACTTGTGACCATGAGTCTTGATTTCACATTTAGACCATCCATCTGAGTTCTTCTCAGACCTTCACCTGTGGGTTTTTAGAAATCCTCAACAAACTTTGATTCTCTTCACTGAACAGTAAAGTTTGTGGAGATCAGAAGGTAACATTAGTTTGATCCATGCCTTCAACTACTAGTAGACTTTATCTGGAAAGCAGTTTACTGAAATGAGTTCTTAGTAAATCTGTCCACAATCAAACCAAGAACATAGAAAGAAGAAATGTTTGAAGAAACAACTTGATGTTTTCATTTCAGACTAGAAAACACTTTAAGGCCTTTATCTGTTTTATCTCTTTTGATCATTTTGTTGTTTCTTCTGTTTAATTTGATCTTCTAAAGTTTAACTGGTGCCTTTTCAAAGGTTTTATATTTAGTTTGATTCTTCTTAAATGTTTAGTTTTGCTAATTTCTCACCTTTTATTCTGTTCTAATGTCTGGTCTGATTTCGAAATGTTTTGTCTTTTTAATGTTTAATTGTTGTTTTTTTCAAATGTTTTATGGGCTTGTTTAAAAAATTTCCTTTCTTTCCCAATGTTTAATTTTTCGATTAAATCTTTGTTAAGGTTTTTCTTTTTAAATGTTTTACCACCTTTTAATGTTTAATTTTTCTTTTTTAATGCTTCATTGTATTTTCTGTTTAATTTCTATTTAAAGTTTTATTGTCTTTAAGATTTAATTTTCTAATTAAACATTTAATTTTTAAATTAAATGTTTTGTCTTTTTAAAGGTTTAATAATCTAATTAAATGTTTTGTATTTTTTAAATGTTTAATTATCTAAAATATTTTATCTTTAATGTTTAATATTTTTGTTTAAAAAATTTTGTTTATTTTCATAATTACATGTTTTGTATCTTCTGTTTAATTATCTAATTAAATATTTTGTGTGTTTAATATAATTTAATTGTATTTAATGTTTAATTTTCTTTTTAAAAGTTTTATTGTATTAAATGCTTTTTTCCTTTAATTGCTTTTTTAAAGTAGTTCATTTCTTTAATCTTTTTTTCTGTCAAGATTTTAACCGTAACCTTAAAAATGAAACAAACCCTTAAATCACAATGAAAATACTTCTGTTGTCACAATCATGAGTTAGTCAATTATTCACTTTAGCAATTCAGCTTTATTTGTTTAGAACCTTTCACACAGATGACAAAACTACACAAGCAAAGAGAAAAAAAATATGCTAAAACTATAATTAAAACTAAAAAACATATTTAAAAAAAGAAAGATTTAACATGGTAATAAAAACTGTTGTGTCCAGGGGATGGAGGGAGTTTATTGAAGTCTCCTTGGGCTCACATGGGAAATCATTTAAAATATAAACTTGATATTCAGTCTAAGGAAACTGCAGAGCGACAGAAGAACCAACAATATCTCCTGTTTTCTCCTTTAATGAGTCGACTCTTCTTGTGCTTTCAGACCAAAGAACTACAGACTCTTCACAACCTGCTCAAACTCTTGGTACAGGACCTCACCACACGGGTCAAGAAGGTTTCTGTCTCATTTCTACTCTGAAGATCACCTTCTCCTGCTCAAACTGCTGACAAATGTTTCTGCTGCTCTAAAGTCTGCTCTCCAGAACTGCCTAAAAACTCTCAAAGTCTCTTCTGCTGCAGGTTGCTTTGTAGAACTGTTGCAGAAAACCTCACTAAACCACATGGAGGGGCCTCAAGATAGTCGTCCAGATGAAACCGTACAAAAACCAAACTAACACAACCCAAACGCTAAAGTCTCCTGCAGCCTACCAGAGAACCTCTGAGAACAGAGAATCAGGACAGGAACTCTTACCTTCTGGACAACAAACGTTGGTTCACAAACAAGAATACAGAATGTGTCTGACCAAAAACCTCTAAAGACTCACTACAGCCAAGATAAAGACACAACTCAGCTGTACCAAATCCACTAATCACTGCACACATTAGCACCATGTGCTAACTGTGGCTAAAGAACCACATTTACCAAGACAACTATCCAGTACAAAGCCCTAAAACACACCAAGAAACACATTAAAGATGATTTTTACTGCTGGAAGCTGCAAGCCAACACCTAAAGAACAAACTAAAGCAAAGGAGCCAAACCCGGTTCAGTGGTGAAGAGAAGCAGAGGAAATGTTTGTCTGCAGATAAATAAAGCAGGAAGACACTGAGCTGCTCAGGTGTTCCTGATAACACCAAGCTGCTCAGGTGTTCCTGATAACACCAAGCAGCCACCTGGACAGCCAATAGGAACACAGCCACCTGGACAGCCAATAGGAACACAGCTTCCTGGAAGTCCAGAGGGCTGGGTGAGTGAAGGAAATTTAGTTTAAAGTTGAAGCAGAAAGTTAATAAAGTTGAAAACCACCTTCTGATCCCTGAAATCTTTGAGTTTTCACACAAAGAACACCTGAACATGTCAAACTGGTTTCATAGTAGAACCATCATTGTAAAAACGTCATAGTATGGTGTGTTGCTCAAAAAACATTATTACCTGGCTGTCAGGGGACAAACATGTAAGAAACATGAGAACAGAGAGAATCCAACCAGTAGGTCACAGTTTATCATCCCCCAGTCATCTCCTGAAGTCCATATGGTGAGAGACATCAGTATCTGGTTGTTCATTTACTACCAGAGGATGCTTATAATCATGCTGATGTGGTCTGTACTCTACAGTATTTTAGTGAATCAATAAATGCCTAAGTTGTTTTTTTTAAATGCTTTTTAGTTTTTAATAAACATTTAAGAGCCTATATGTAATCAATAAATGGCCTTTGCCTATCTTAAGAAAAATTCACTCAGAACTCTGATATGTTAACAGTACTAAATAAATCAATAAATACATGCATACACACAAAAATAAGTTAATACATTAACTGTGTTAAGATAAGATTTAGATTTTTAAAAAAGTTGTTTATGTTTTTGCAGAATCCAGTATTGCTCACTGGTTGGTCATTACATTTTGTTAGTTTGATTTCACTGTTTAAAATGATGCCACCTCTTTTCAGACAGAACCTGTGATAATAAAACAATACAAAATTTTTAGTTCCGTGTTAATAAAGCACTTAAAGCTTTAAGTATGGCAAAATGCTTTTTTCAAAATTAAATATATCACTCCTTAGGTGGTAGTGGCCCCAAGTTCAGTAAAGTTGGAAAGATATTCACAGATTGGGACTTCCAGCATCAATAACTCGTTAGATTTAGGTTGTCAAAACATAAACGGTGCCTCTTTCCCATTGTTGCAAGGTAGACAATGTGCTACAAGCCCAGTTTTATCAAAAGTAGCTGTCTTTCAAGCTACAGGAATAACATTAGTGTCTATGGAGTGAACAGGGTCCGTCTGCAACAGTAAAGAGAGACAAATATTCAATAACTTCACTCTTATACATTGTAGTGTCACTAAAATCACTGCAGCCTTCAACTGGCTCCTGTTGACAAAGTGTTTTAACAGAAATGTAAATGCTGTAATTTGATTCTTTTAATGAACCATATAACTTGAATGGATGTGATGCTGGTGTGACCACAGTGCACACGTCTGATGTTGCTCACAGTGGTCCAAGGGACGCTCAGGGAGTTTGTGTGTTTGCTCAGACTCATGAAAAATTAGAGGGAACATTGACTATGTCGAAAAAAAATGCCATTTTTCAAACATGTAAAAACGTGCCATATGATGAAATAATGTAAAGGAGGCCGTGAAAAACACTCCAGAAAGGTTTTCTTTGAAAAAAAAATCATCATGAATTTTGGCGCAAAAAAAACGCCTTACTATACTATGTCGAAAAAAAATGCCATTTTTCAAACATGTTGTAAAAACGTGCCATATGATGAAATAATGTAAAGGAGGCCGTGAAAAACACTCCAGAAAGGTTTTCTTTGAAAAAAAAAATCATCATGAATTTTGGCGCAAAAAAAACGCCTTACTATACTATGTCGAAAAAAAATGCCATTTTTCAAACATGTTGTAAAAACGTGCCATATGATGAAATAATGTAAAGGAGGCCGTGAAAAACACTCCAGAAAGGTTTTCTTTGAAAAAAAAATCATCATGAATTTTGGCGCAAAAAAAACGCCTTACTATACTATGTCGAAAAAAAATGCCATTTTTCAAACATGTTGTAAAAACGTGCCATATGATGAAATAATGTAAAGGAGGCCGTGAAAAACACTCCAGAAAGGTTTTCTTTGAAAAAAAAATCATCATGAATTTTGGCGCAAAAAAAACGCCTTACTATACTATGTCGAAAAAAAATGCCATTTTTCAAACATGTTGTAAAAACGTGCCATATGATGAAATAATGTAAAGGAGGCCGTGAAAAACACTCCAGAAAGGTTTTCTTTGAAAAAAAAATCATCATGAATTTTGGCGCAAAAAAAACGCCTTACTATACTATGTCGAAAAAAAATGCCATTTTTCAAACATGTTGTAAAAACGTGCCATATGATGAAATAATGTAAAGGAGGCCGTGAAAAACACTCCAGAAAGGTTTTCTTTGAAAAAAAAATCATCATGAATTTTGGCGCAAAAAAAACGCCTTACTATACTATGTCGAAAAAAAATGCCATTTTTCAAACATGTTGTAAAAACGTGCCATATGATGAAATAATGTAAAGGAGGCCGTGAAAAACACTCCAGAAAGGTTTTCTTTGAAAAAAAAAATCATCATGAATTTTGGCGCAAAAAAAACGCCTTACTATACTATGTCGAAAAAAAATGCCATTTTTCAAACATGTTGTAAAAACGTGCCATATGATGAAATAATGTAAAGGAGGCCGTGAAAAACACTCCAGAAAGGTTTTCTTTGAAAAAAAAAATCATCATGAATTTTGGCGCAAAAAAAACGCCTTACTATACTATGTCGAAAAAAAATGCCATTTTTCAAACATGTTGTAAAAACGTGCCATATGATGAAATAATGTAAAGGAGGCCGTGAAAAACACTCCAGAAAGGTTTTCTTTGAAAAAAAAATCATCATGAATTTTGGCGCAAAAAAAACGCCTTACTATACTATGTCGAAAAAAAATGCCATTTTTCAAACATGTTGTAAAAACGTGCCATATGATGAAATAATGTAAAGGAGGCCGTGAAAAACACTCCAGAAAGGTTTTCTTTGAAAAAAAAATCATCATGAATTTTGGCGCAAAAAAAACGCCTTACTATACTATGTCGAAAAAAAATGCCATTTTTCAAACATGTTGTAAAAACGTGCCATATGATGAAATAATGTAAAGGAGGCCGTGAAAAACACTCCAGAAAGGTTTTCTTTGAAAAAAAAATCATCATGAATTTTGGCGCAAAAAA